>NW_019385776.1:11043-20012 GCF_000671375.1 Centruroides sculpturatus
AGAATTTTGCGGAGTGCCCATACCTGCAACACCAGAAGCATTGCAGGACTGGGCAGAAATCGGCCACCCTGCACCGAGACCAGTCAAGGTTAACTTTCCTGGTTATAAGTAGATGCTTTCTCACCTGTGGAGATACCTCCACAACCCAGCTGTGAAATGGTGTCTCCTTGTGTCCGATATTGAATTTTACTTTAAACTGGTCATTGAATTCTTTTTCTGAGTAGCTTTCATTGATGATAGAATGTTGGTCATAAATATATTTTGAAAGGTCACTGCGTTTTAGTTCTGTTGGCACAGAGTATACAGCGATATGAGGGTTTTGTTTCTTGAGTCTTTTTGTCAGAAGCTCAAGTAGGTTGTCCGCTATACACTTCTCAAGAATGGTGGTGTCCTCCTTGCAAGTTAGTTCCACTGCGAGACCTCCCCGTCTGATTTTGTGGATTCTCTCCACACCAATTTGTAGCTGAGAAGACTTTATTTTCTTTTGTATTAGGTTGCGAAGGTTTTCACTGTTTGAGTTGTCATTGCTGCCGTATACCAGCAGCACATCTTTTTGACAGTGAGGAGTCTTGGCCACTTGTTTCGAGTGAGCCATAAAGCCGGATTTTAGAATAGTGCTGTAAGTTGGTAGAGATGATTTAGCAGGTTGTGATCCAGTAATAGAGGCAATCTCATTGAGTTTGCCTAACACTTCTTTTTGAGAGTTAATAATAACCTCATTGTCTTTATTAATCAGTTTATCGATTTTGTTAGATATCTCACGGATGGAGTTGTCAACCGAATGTCCCATAAAAATGTTGATGACACGTTCCACACATCTAGTGATGAAATCGGCATGCTTTTTGGTTCCTATTTTGGCACATTCATTATCGGCGATATAGTCTTTAAGTTCATCAAGAACAGCAAATGCAGCGTCATGTGAGCTTTAAATACCAGGAGCCTCGTGCCCCGACATTATAAGAGTGAAAAATAAGAAGAAAAGTGAAGAACGCTTATTGGTTAAACAATACGCTGAGAGGCTGACTCGAACCCCGAACGGTTAAGAGGAACGCCGAAAAATTTAACTCCGCGCCGAGAAAATACGATACGCTGATCAGCTACAGCAAACGCCGAGCGGTTGTAGCTTCCGCCGAAAAATGCAACGGCACAACCGAAAATACTAACCGCCGGTCGGCTATAAACACGCCGTTCGGCTAGCACAAAACGAGGTGGAAGAACAAAGGCCTTTGTGTGAAACAAAAACTCGCGTGTCGATGGCGGCGTTAATAAAATAGCTCGAATAAAAAGTAACGAACCATAAAAAACGGGACGTGAGGCGCTACCATCCACAGTGACTGCGCCCCTAGAAAAAATTAATAAAAAAAAAGCCCGTTAAGCCTGTAGATGGTTCTGTAATAAAGGACACAACTGTCGCCCTACCAAGAGGACCCGTGGACGAAAATTAATAAATAATATAGTGAAGTAACCAGAAAAATGTCCCGAGTTAAACAAGACAACCGGCGAAAACGGAGACCGCTTGGATCCCTAGTTACGATCAAACAAAGTTGACAACGTGGCTTCAACCAAAAAAAGCGATAACTCGCAAAAATAGGTCGTTTTGAAAAAAAAATCAACGGCGTTTAACAGCGCACGTTGTAAGTAATAAACGATGTAAAAAACGCTTACCCGTGTCAAGTTTTTATCGAAATATCTTACGACTAAAACGGAACACAAAAACCACCGTGGCCGACCCATAAGCTCCCGCTCAACCTCACCAGTAATATTACTCGCTATCAACTTTTATCCAGTCTCTATACGATCATGAAACCTTTCTCCTAACGCCAGAACTACTTAACCCACCTGCCCCTACCACTACTCTCTTCAACCATTAACATTTTTATTTATTATCAAGTCCAGCTATAATTGATAGAATTAATGTGAGAAGTCTTCGTTTTAAAGCTATTTTTTAAATAAGAAAAAAAATTGTAAATTTTAAGTTAATTATTTTAAGAAAATTGACGAGATGGTATTTTTTTGGTATTTTTTTTCGTTTTTACCAAGTTGAAATCTGTAAGAAAATGTATAAAAACCCTATGCAGTTTTTTACTTGCAGACATGTGTAATGGATGGACCATCAAAAATTCGGCAATTTATAACACGATGACGAATGCGCAAATTCGTTTATTTATAACTAAAAATATTCTCTAAATTTCATCAAAAAATGCATTGTGACGATACCTAAATGAAATTCTTACGCAAGAAACAAAAATTGTGTTAATTGTACAATTATCATTATTATCGTGTCAGCGAAGCGGCAATAAAATATTTACTTCTGCGAGAGCGGATTTTCGGCCGTGACAAACATGAATCGTCACCGACTTCGACTCGAAGATGACTCGAGACTGAAGCTGACTAAAAAGCGACCAGATTTTACAAAGTTGCGCAAAGAAAATCGTGCACATTTGTCGCATTAAAATTAAATAACCTTATGTTATTTTCATTATTATTAGAATTGTATTTTAAAGGTAATAAATGTAAAAAAAAATTATTTTATTTATCCCTAGCTGTCTACCCACTACTTCGTCCACGTTATATTGAATTTTCTCGTGGGAGTAAGATATTTTCTCGCAGTAAAATGTTGCCTATGTCCATCTCCAACGTGTAAGCTATCTCCGTGCCATATTTTATTAAAACCTGATTGGTTTGAAAAATAGTTTCTTACGCTTCGGCTACTAAGAGAATAGCGAATTTTCAACCGACTGTTGACTAAACTCAAGTATATTGTCAAATTTTAAAATATAAATTTTGGAAATAATATATCAGTTTTCTTAAACCGATGAGTACAATCCAGCCTCCCAAAAATTAAACCGGTAGATGGTAAGCTGAAACAATCCTACTTATTTCATTTTTCAGTTTTCACTCTTTTCTTTAGTTTGTTGCAGGTAGATTCTGATCTCGGTTTTTCATTGTATTTTTACTGACTGTTTTAAGACCAAATTAGGTTTTAGAAGCAAAAATAGATAGATTTATTACAAAGGCAGTTTAAAAGTTAATTTGTCAAAAACACTTCATATAAAAAAATATCGGAAATAAAAATATTGTGCCGAGTTAATATTATGGCACCCGAAATAAATGTCACTATTTGAAGGGGGAGTTTCTTTTTGGTAAAGATAAGACTGGCACTTCGAAGTCATATCATAAACTTTTTATTATTGTCCTTGCACTTCGCATTCTCTCTTAAACAACATGGTGGAACTTACAAGAACCAATTTCAAAGATATTGGATTGTAATTTGAAAAAATTGTAGACCAATAAATGTCTAGTGTCGTTCGTTCGTCCGTCAGTCTGTCTGTCTTTCCTTAATCTAGAGCACGGAGTTAGACAGATGAAAGATGAGACCAGATATGGAAACATTACGAGCAGTAGGCCTCAATTAACTCTATACGAATTTTTGATGCATACCGAAAGTCATGTTATTTCAATTCAAATATTTTCGCTTGAAAAGTGTTAGATAGAAGACTGGTACGACTCTATTACTAAATGAAAAGTATGATGTACAGGGCAGGCCCTACTAATTCGAGGTGAAAAGCATATATTCTAAATGAAATAAATTAAAAATACGAAAAGAAATTGTAAAGAATTTGTAAAGAAATTGTAGCCCAACATTGTCACAACAAAAAATAACTCGTTTTTGTTTTAAAATTTAGTGACGATTAAGCTTGTATATAGGCTTATAGTTTGATTACTTTTTACTCCTTTTGAAATGTTTTCACTTGGACACCAAGAGAGTATTTTTTAATTGTATATTTTATTAAAGATGCATTTCGGTTACTTCTTCTTCAGGTTAAAGCAGATGCTTTCTGGGTCACAAGTTCTTTTACAAATTCACTGAAGACTTTAAATTAACTATACATTTTATTTATTTATTTTATTACATTTTGCGTTTTATTGGTTTTATCTGACACAATTTCTAAAAAAAATGTATCTTTCGATATCTTAATTTTCTAAAAGAAAAGTTTTAATTTTAGAAACTCGTTCTTCCTCCTTTAACACTTTCTTTTTATTTTATACTGTACAAGACTGGAATTTGTCATTTTTCCCTTAAACTGATCTAGATATCCTATTATCTTTTGTTCGTAAAGTACAAATTTCGTCTTTACATGTATATTCTGAGCTGCTACGATGTTTATACGAGCTATCATATACATTCATTTTTTTCTCGTGCATCGAAAGCCGGCTAAACAACCGACCAGTACAGACTGTCGTCGCGAAGGATCCGGAATCAAATCCTGATCGAGATCGCTGCAAACAATTTTCTACGTAGATGTAGAAATTTGTAGAACTAACTGTGTGTCTTCTCCATCAAACACCCATACTGCATCAGTGTCTAAACGTATATGATCCCAAACAGTGGTAGTAGGCTCAGGTTCGCACTTAGGCTGACGGCTGGCTGGTGCGTTTTTCCGCTTTTTTCGTCTAAATAGAGGCCACTTTGTCTTAAAACATCTCGATATGAATTCATCCTTATCGAGACCTCGTTAAGGATGAATTCATATAAAAGAGTAAAAACACGTGGAGACGAACACACTATACAAATATATAAGTTATATTTTTATTTTATTATTCATTAAATATACACATTGCTGAGTTTAATTTTCTCTTTTCAAGAGTTTGGCTAAAAAGTCCTGAAACTTCTCACGACCAGAAGCTAATATTTCCATCATTTTGTCCACAAGCTAAAATATGAAATAAATATTACATAACACAAAGGTCATTCATATCTTGTATAAATATTAAATGCTTACCACTTTAGTCCTGGGAAACTTTTCTTTCATAAAATTATGAATAGTTTCCATATCAGTGTTACCAGTCATCTGAAATCAAGCATAATCAGTAGTAAATAACTTCAAAATTAAATAAAAGTATAATTATATTAAAAAATTTCAATAATTGTTACCATTTCTTGGAGGACCTGAATGTGTTTCTCCAGACCAAATCTTTCAACTAATTTTCTGAACAAATCCATAGGTGAATGTTGGACTTTATTGTCATCCTTGTGAACGTTCAATTTATCCAAAACTTCTTTCCACCAAGATTTCAGACGATCCTTCACATCTTGGAGAAGATCTTTTGTTCTACCTTCCAATTCAACTTTAAAATCTTTCAACTTAACCAGAGTATCTCTAGCCTTTTGATTAAAATAGTTCATAAAATTATGATTTATATATTTTATGAGTTATCACTTTTGTCACATATTTAACTATCACATTTAAGATTAAAAACAGGTATCGTACCTGATCAATTAATTCACGGCTGACGGACTTTCCACGATCTAAAGTATCCTTAATTTCACTCAGAATACGATCCAAAGTCTTTTTCAAGTGTTTTCCCAATTCGGTTTTCATATCTTGTTCAGCTCTAATTGTTTTAACAAAACGTATGTTTATAATACACAAGTTTAAAACACCCCAATTAATAACATTATAAATTATTTAGACAACTTTTAAAAAATCATTTTCTTACTCTGCAAAAGAAACAAAGTTCTTCTGAGAGATGATCAGATCTTCATAGTAATCGTCAAGAAGATCTATAAAATAATATAGTAGTTATAATTCGTTATTATTATTATTTGATGTGTGAATTTTATTATAAACTTTTGCTTAGAATTTAGGTTGCTTACCATCGTGCACGTATGCTGCAGATGTCAAACCGATCAACAAGATCAAAGCTAAGTACTTCATGTTGGATAGTATTCTGTTAAAGTAAAATAAATAAAGCTGATTAAGTTCAATAATTTACTATTTACATAAAATTTGGAATAGAAAATATAATAAGTCTTAATATATAAATGTGGACAGCTGGATGGGTGAGATGGTTAAAGCACCAGCCCGAACACTAGGATTAAATACAAGGAAGTTTTCATGGGATGTTAGTCCCGAATTTGTCAGACCCCTTCCTTCACCACCAAGCCGCCTATTCCTGGGCTTTATTTTCCATGCCTATCGTGGCTTTAGGCAAGCCCCATTTGTGGGCTTGCCTAAAGCCACGATATGCGTGGAAAAAAGCCCATTTAAAGTACCCAGAGGATGGAAGAGTAAAAAGCTCTTATTATTAACAATTAAAATGCTATAAATTTAGTATTAGCATTTATCCGTATTTAATTTAAAATATTTACACTTACCCTGACTTATACTGGAATGTAATTTAATGTATAGAGTTTTCTACTTATATACAGTCTTGTTCACGATAGATAAGTTGTTATATCATCTCGTATTGATAATATTTTGTGTGTCATTTCTTTATCAGTTATTGATTGCATTGTAATTAAACTAATTATTTTAAATATTTCATAATTAAATAAAAATTATATATTTTAAATTAACCTACATTAAATAAACATATAACTTAACTTTTTATTATAAGCAATTATTTATTTTAGTAATTTTATTTTCGTAACTACTTTTATGAATGAATTTATATAAATTTAATTAAAAGAAATGTCATTATAATCCTTTAATTATATTAGTATATCTAATAGTATTAAATATTTGTTATATTTTATATTAATACCGACACATTTTAATAATTTTCTTATGAGATATAAACATGTGCCTAATATCAAAACTTCGAATTATCTTTATTCCAGATGCTACTTTCATAAGATAAAGTTTACGTTATTTTTTCCTCGATATTTTTATTGTCTTTTAATAGCTATTTTCATCGATATATTTAAACGTTTAATTTCTATCAATTAATTAATTAAGTAGTAATAAGTTTAGTTAATGTTTCAATTAATAAATAAGCAGTCGGATAAATAGCCAAGTAGTTAAGATGTCAGTTTGCCGCTGTAGAGATACAGTAACAAATCCGTACGAGTGGAAGAACCCGACATATGTTTCTGAGGTGGTACCTATATAATATGGCGAGTCCCTATCTCTTATCACGTGACCGTCCCATTGTTGGCCTTACCGAACCTAAAATGGGCTCGATAAAAGTAGGCCCTCTTTGCGCCCATAGGGCACAAAGAAGCTAAATAAAGTCAACAGATACGTGAGTGATAGGCGCAAATTTTCATACTAGCTGTTCGTGTTTGAATTTTTAGTTTTCATTATATAATTTGAAAAGTTAATAAATAAACTTTAAATTTGCTTAAGTAGTTGGCTACTTTTGCTATATCATATATAAATCATCTCACTATTACAATAATCCAAACCAATATATCAATTTTAAATATATTTTGTTTAAGTTTATGAAATTTTAATTTAATTTTATTAATTAATTGTTTAATTAATTAATCGCTTTTATGTGAAAGTTATTAAAGGGTTTCATAAGTTTACTTTACGCAAATTCTGACAGTGTATTCAAAATGTGAATCCGGGGTCTACGTAGATTGGAAATTCTATTTAAAATATGTAAATTGAGGGACTGAGTAGAAAAACAACATATTTCATTAAACTAAAAAACACCAGTTACAAATTTGAATTTATGCATTATTAGTTCATCTTTTAAGAAACTTTCATGGCTCAGTTAAATGCCCTAAAATTGTACTGTACAGTACATCTACATCAATAAAGCGCTGCCCATTAAAACGCTGGTAAATTGAAAAGCAAATCCTCATTTTTTTCTGCAAAACTGTCTAATGCTGAATATGCCATTTTTCTTTAATTAATAGAATGTATAAATAATTAGTGGCGCATTATCCTATGAGCAAAAAATAGCAGTTTCCTGAAATCTCCACCAACAGGGTTCACAAACCAATTTTTTTTTTTTTTTTAAATATTCCTGAAAAAATTTCCCCCGAAGAAAAATGTCTAAAGTTAACGCTGTACATGAGCCCATATTTCATATTTTCCTGGGCCCTATGAAGCTATAATGTTCTATAACAAGATCGATCATATTAAATTTTTATGATTAAAGGTTGAGGGGTAGGAAGGTAAAGAAAATCGCTTATCATACCTCTAGTGGAGTCACATGAAGATTTTACTCGTTACTAGCATTTAACTTTTTATAGATCCTCGATTCACCCACAAAATTAAGCTTTTTGCCATTTTATAATAATTAATAATATTAATACTTTTTAAAATATAATTACATAACAAATGGCGCAACATACAATTTTTAACTTTTGCCGGGAAAGTTACGTAACACGTTGCTGGATTTTTAAAAGTTTTAGAATTGGAAAATTCTCAAAAGTAAGGATTTTAGAATACTGTATAATAAAGACATTTTTACGTTATTTTACCGGAATTTGATTGTTTTTCACATGCTGCCGTTATATTCGTTTGCAGAAGTATATATTTTAAAAAATTAATTTAATTAAGTAATATGGAAGTTTGCATGCAGTTATCTTTACTGTAAGATTACTATAGATGCAATTTCTCAAGATGTCGTTTGTGTGTAGTGTTGACGGCATAATTTACGAATGAAGATTCCTGCCTCTGTTCCTGCTCACATTCGTTATCGCTACTTGTTTTAAATTCACAGATTATACTCATTACTCAATGTCGGTCGTTCGAACAGTTCACGGATACGTATCAAGTGTTAATATTATTAATCACAATCAAAAAATTTCGTCTCAATATTTTAATTAAATCTGTCCCTCGCATTCTTATTTATGAACCAAACGTTTTTGAAATATTTATTTTAATTTAAGAGGTAAAACGAATACAAGTTATATCAAAAATTATCAAGTTCTAATTAAGGAAAAATATTTTATTTATTATAGATTAATAATAATGAAATACATAGAAGCACATAATAAATTACCAAACGATCGCCTAAATATCGCGCTATAATATGGCTAATTAAATGATTAGTATAAAGTAATTTGACATTAGAGGAAGACGTTAAGCGCCATCTCTTAAGTAAATTAATAATTATAATTAAATAAATAAATTATTAAATAAATTTTAGAACCTTCTGGAATAAAAGAACTGGCCCGGGACGGGGCTTGAACCCGCAACCTCCGCTTGCCATGCGGTGCGCAACGG
>NW_019385776.1:20871-46791 GCF_000671375.1 Centruroides sculpturatus
TATATCCCATGTAATTAGTATATTAGTATATCGCTATTAACCAACTTCGCGTTGAATTTTCATTGATGTTAAGCCTAACAAATTTTTTTTTTTAAATAATAATCGTTGCTATTGTATCGTTAAAAATTATTTTTAAATTATTTTATTGCTCACAAAACAAACAACCACTCATAATTAAAAAATTAAGCTTCGTTTAAATACTGGCCGCCCTTTAATGGTCGAGCCGTGTTGCCAGCTAAAAATTTAACAAAAATAATATTAAAGTAGCCAAGACATAGCCAAATATTGTAGTGCCACATCACTAGCAGACATTTGAAATTTGCCGACTAGAACGGTCGGTTAACCGATGTGACGGTTAAACGGAGGTCGGATAATCGATGCTCTACTGTATTTCTTTTCAACTCAAAAATAAAATATGTATAAAGGTTTACGGCTTCGTGAAACTTCTTTTTTGAGTTTATGCCGTTGAAATAAAAAAATATAAAAAAGTAATAAAATTTGTCGGTTTTGTTTACACGTTTATTGGGCCGCATTGGAACTTGTCATGGGCCGCGGGTTGGACACCCCTGCCCTAGGGAGAATGCCCAAGTGTTGCGTTGCCGTAACTTAATTAAAAAACGATATATACAGTTGTTCGTATAAACTCGTGTTTGCATAAAAAATATTCAGTTATGCTAATGCTTTTTTTATTTCGAAATATATCTATGAATAATAAATATTGTATAAGTAACTGAATAGTTATTACAAACACCAAACGAAGAGCTCGTTCTTTACATGGCTATAAGGCTAAATAATTACTTAGCAATTTGGCATGTCGCCAGGCTGCCATCTCTACTTAAATATAATAATAAATTAATTAATTAAAGAACTTAATTTTAATTTCAGAATATTTTATTATATGATAAAAATTTAATGAACTAATTTATTATCATATTTAACGAGAGATGGCAGCCTAGCGGCATGCCTCCTGCCTAATTATTTACTAATTATTTAGCCTTGTAGCTAAATGTGAGCTAAATTAGCCTGTGTGTGTTTATATATGTAGTAAGATATATAACTAGAAAGTCGTTCAATTTCATTTTATTTGATTAACTACCGTTAGAAATATTTAAGCCTCTGAAGATGTCCCATCAGAGCAATGTTTAAAATAAAAAACGATGAGCTCTGCAATGATGTACTTCAAAAAGATATGATAGAACTTAGGATGCACTTGGTTGATTATGTATTATGTTTACCAGATTATTGGCATCGTAAGTCTGTATTATAGTGAA
This sequence comes from Centruroides sculpturatus, assembly GCF_000671375.1. Taxonomy (NCBI): domain Eukaryota; kingdom Metazoa; phylum Arthropoda; class Arachnida; order Scorpiones; family Buthidae; genus Centruroides; species Centruroides sculpturatus. The sequence goes on from NW_019385776.1 coordinate 22,143, forward strand.
TATAATTTGATGAAAACAGGGAGGAAAAAAGCTAGCAAAACTTGGCAAAGGAAATTCAAAAATAACCTTCGAAACATCAATATTAAGTGATAAGATATTGTTATGAAAGAATTCTTCATTCCTAAAAAACCCATTTCTTGAACAGAAACAGGTTATCTTTCCTCACAGATGATAGCATATCTTTCTACGTAATCAGTTGCATAATCAAATGTAACTAATAGTGTTTTTATATGTCAGATTATGAAATATAATCAAATGGAGACAATACAACAATTTAAAATGCTATGTTTTAATAATAATCACAAATATCTATTAGCCTACTTTAAATAACATAAACTTGAAATTATTAACTAAAAATTTTGTATGACACTATATTAAAATAGTTTGCTAATTATATAACCAATTGTATTTCTTACAATATATGGAATTCCGTTTGCTCTACTTCGTGGTCTGTGGCCCGCCCCACCTGAAGTAGCGACGTGCCTTGTTGAAAGGTTTAGCGTCAACTGGGTTCGGACTGAGATTGGCAATAATAATAATAATAATAATTATTATTATTATTACTATTATTAAAGGATCTATCTGTGTTATTGATAAACGATGCGTGTGTGCGTGTATCGGACTGAGAGTGACTGAGAGTGATAATAATAATTATTATCATCACTCTCAGTCCGATAATAATAATTATTATTGTCACTTATTAATTATAATCAATTAACAAAACTAACAAAAAGATTTTATTGGCAATCTCACGAAGGTCCCATACTCTTTCAGTTGACACATGTTCTACCTTTTAAGTGATATTTTTACACGACGCGGAGATAGAATTACAGTCGAATATTACCGGAAATAGTAAATCTCTTTCCTTCTTGATATCTCTTTCGGTAGTTTCTCCGTTCATAGTACAGTACATATCCTTTGGTAGTTTCTCCTCGGTAGTTCAGTTCTCCGTAGGTAAGTTATTTCTCTGTCTTTTGTCCGATACACGCACACACGCATCGTTTATCAATAACACAGATAGATCCTTTTGGATAACCCATTCAGTACGATCTATCCAACAATTCGACGTCTAAAGGACTTTTCAGATCATGGTTTTCCTCTATTACAAATTAGGGCTTCCTCAATCTTAGCCAATCTGGTTTTGACTTAATAACTCATCCTAGCCAGAGAGGCGGTTCATACTAAAATGACGTTTATTTGTCATTTCATTTGCGTGTATTAGCCATTTCATTTGAGCCAATAGTGTACGAAGTACACTATTGGCTCAAATGAAATGGCTAATACACACAAATACCTAGTAAAGCGACTTTAATACAGCCAATGGTGTACTTCGTACACCATTGGCTGTATTAAAGTCGCTTTACTAGGTAACGTGTTAGCCCAATGTCAACAACTCATTATCATAAGACAAATAAAAACACTTTAACTGTGCCAAAGTATATTAATTGCTTAAATTTATTGTTCAGTGCGTTTATTAGATAGAAATTTATATTAACTAAATATATAAAATTAACGTTTTTTTACAAATAAAAAATTCCTTACGATTAATTGAAGTTGCCCTATCTTTAATTTATTTAAATTTTGAAAGATTTATTAGATTTTTTAACGTATATAAGAATTTATTTCAGTTTAATTCTATTACAAACACATAAATGTGAATAATGTATGCCGGTCATGAGGTTACTTAACCTCACGACCGGCATACATTATTCAAATCACGAACTTAAACTTTAACCGTAATAACATTGTGGAATAAAATTGTGTAAATATCTTCAGATTTGTATCCTGTACAGCAATGACCATTATAATGTAGAAAAGTGAGTTCTTTTGTTTATTATTTCTACTATTAAGTTTTAAATTTATCATCCGATTTTATGAATTAAAATTTTCAGAAAATAAATTTACTCTTCGTGGAATCAGTGATTATATTGTAGAATACAAAGATAATACTTATATGAAAACTTGAAATATAAATACTTCCATCATTATTTTTAAATACTATTAATTAGTGAAGCATTATAATTTTTTGATGTTTCGAATTTTTAAATATCAAATCTTTACAAAATAATAGACTTAAAACTTCCTTTTGAGTTGGTGACGATAAATGCTATATACACTTTTTAATACTAGTATCAAGGTCTGTATATAATAAAGGAGATAAGCACTAAAGCACAAACTGTTACGGACATGATGACTTGACCTTTCGTGGGAGGTCAACATCGCGTGAATTCAGACAAACTTTGGACACGTTTGTCTGAAGTCTATTACATTGTGAAATATAATTCCGTAATATATCTTCAGATTTGTATTCTGTACAGATAATGCACACTATAATGCAATAAAGTGACTTCTTTTGTTTATCATTTCTACTATTAAGTTTTAAATTTATCATTTGATTTTATGAATTACAATTTTTATATGCTTTTATATATATAAATATTAAATAATAATTTATTTAAAATTGTAATTTTACAAGTTATTATCGATTTTATCTTTAATTGCTCGTTATTTTTTACTTAATTATTTATCATTATAGAACTGTATGTAAACTTATTTATTGTGACATCGGGCTGCAAGTTTTAATCATATTTTTAATTTATTTCATTTAAGATGTATGAACTTCACCTCAAACCTCATCTCTCGATAGGGGCCTCAAACTTCTAAAGTTTCCGTACTTTGTCTCATCTTTTATCTATCTAACTCTGTTCTCGAGATTAAGGAAAGACAGACAGACGGACGGACGAACGCAAGGATGACACTGGAAATTTATACATTTCAATTTTTCCAAGTTGCAGCCCAATATGGTTAATGAAGTAATTGTGTGTGATTGCGAACGTTTTCCTAATGCTACACCATATTAAAATTGTTACAGCGAAAATCTGTATTCGAAAAGAAACAATTAATGTAAATTACGATTGTGATTGATTAATTAATTAATCATAAAAATTCGATTCTATTTAGCAGAATCTCTGTTATTTTCCTTTAATACTTTATGCAAAAAAAGCTAAAAAATTGTGTACTATTAAAAGTCTGTTTTATTTATAATAGAAAATATCCAAAGTATGGATTAGTTTAGGAGAGCACATAAAGTATTTTACATCAAAGTTAATCAGGTGTTAAAATTAGACATTTTTTAGATTCATATATTAAACACTGGTTAAGTTTTAACACTATTTCTGATTAAAATTGAGTAGATAAATTGAATGATGCACTTTTAATATTACGTTGAATGTCCGTAATAATTACAGATTACCAGATTACTAACAATTGTTTCTACAATTTGAAAAAGTTGAAACCTGTAAATATAAATACTGTATATAAATTCAGCACGAATCAGCATGGAAGTAAATGATACTTTCGTGGTTCAGCTTCAGATCTTTTTTCTATAAAATTCAAAGTATCATTAATATATTTTAGCTTTATAAAATTAATTAGGCTAATTATTCCATAAAAGTTGTTTAATCAATAGAAAATTAATAGTTTTTAATATACAAAAGCCATTATTTAAGAAAAATATTGTATTATACCTAAAACTAAAATTTCTAATAATCTGTTTAGTAACACCATTAAATAAAAAAATATATAAATTATTTTTCAGATTATGTTATAAAATATTTATTATACATATAATGGAATATCTATTCTTATACATTTCTAAACTTTGATCTTGACCAAAATTTACAGGATTACTCTTCAGATCTCCGAAAAAACTGCTTAACATAAAATCATAAATATTGGGAACTCATCACTTTAACACATTGTCATAAATATCACAATGAGACTAGCTTTAAAAACCCTGCTGACAATATGAAACTCCCAGTATTTAAAGAACAATCTACTGCCTCTACTAGTGACTGCTGGAGCCTGTTTATTGTATCACCCTAAGGATCATAGAAGAGCTGGGGTTGCTGCTTTTGTAATAATGGTTGAGGAAGAAGCGCTTTGTCTTTCTTTTATTTATTCTCAAATGTTTGAAATACACATAAAACGTCGTTTGTTTTTAACTAAAACCAGTCACTTATCCTAAGTATTATCGTTCAACATCTTCAAGTGTTTAAACATATTTAGTCCTGTTCGTTTTGTGGCAGGGTTCAGGGTTTTTTAAAATAGCGATCTTCGTAATATGGAACCTTATGATGCTGGTAATGTGGACACAGGTACCACCTAAATAATGCGTACCAATTACCGGCAATTTAAATTCTCCAGATCCTTCATCTTTACAGATAAGCTTGCAGAGAAAATAGATTGGGTTAAACCGAAATGAACGTTCTCTGTCAAACTTTTTAACATTGTTTTACAGCGTATTAAGAAAACGTAATATTGTATAATGTAATATGTATTATATTGTATTGTACACTAAGTTTACTGTAATAATTTTTAGTAGGCCTATATAAAATACTTATCGAACATTTTGTGAGTTTATTTAAACCTTTTGTACTTCAAGTAGTCCATATTAAGCAGCATCTTTTTGTCTAATCACTCAGTTTAACTTTTTCGATTTTTTTTATATGTTTTTTTTTGTAAATGTAAAACTATGGATTACGAATTGATAGCCGATAAAATTAGAAAGCCAAACATACCAGAAATGAAAAAAATTTAACTTATATTTCATAGAAAATCGCTCAAAAACAAAGTGGGGATCCATATTACCATCTTCTCCTCTATATAAAAAAGTTACATGTATCATACGACTGTTACAGCAACATCTGAAATGCCGAAAACTTTATTAATGTTATTCTGCAGAGAATACTTAATGAAATTTTAGTTAAGAAATTAATAAATGAATTACGCAATTTTAAATCTGTTGTATCACGGGTATAATATGGTTGTTCCGATGTTGTGAAAAGGAAACAAACTTCACCGTACGTCAGAGTAGGAGTTGCAAATTTACAGACTTTTCATTACCGATAATACAGCAAATTGTCAAACGTTACCGGATATTTTAAAATTTCGACTCCAAATGCAAAAATTGACGCAGTAGTAGTGCCTTTTCGGAGAGTTTGCAACTACACTTCTATTTCGAAAACCAACAGTTTCATTGCCTGAAAAATTGAGCATGCTTTAATTTCTTAGCTGCCGCGAATAAAAAGTGGCCAGTGCCAGCACTCATATTCTGATAAATGTATCAAATTTTGCCATATAAAACGTTGCATATACTCAACTAAAATCGCCATTGCGAATCAAGGCATTACGGTTAAAGAAACGCTATCTAATATAATGCCATAATACGATACAGTAAAAACTAAAAAAGTGTAAATTAATAGTTTAAAAAATAAATAACGTTAACTACTTTAACTGTTAAAAAAATTTGACGCTTCTATCTTTAATATATAGAAATATAAATATGTGAGACTAATCGGGGGTAGGATGTTTACGAGGATGTTCCCTCTCCTACCACTTACTCGACTCAAGACTTTGAGGTCCGGTCTCGCTTGTCTAAAGGATAGGAAAAAAAAGGGTTAGGAGAAAGGATCGTTAGATTCTTTCACCTGTCAGGATCTGACACCAATCTATCAATTTATCGCGGATAGATAGGGGGAATTATCACGAGCGATCTCGTCGAGGACTTCGGGTTCAGTATGGAGGAGATAATGGTGGAAGAAATGCACTCCAATCGTTTGTTAACAAAATACCCGTTTATTCCGTACATTTATACATAGTTAATAATTGGAATACAAATCCCTCTCGGGGTTTTCAATCCGTATAGTTCATAAAGTAACGGCAAAGTATAAAGTAGTCGCGATCCTAACCGCGAGTTTGGAATATTAGAATAGTGAGAGAGAGCTTACATATCATTGCGAGTAGAATAAATACCTCTAGTTAGGTCGTTATAACGTTGATCCAAGGTTCGTCCTTCCAAGTTCAAAGTTCAAATCAGTCCAAAGTTCGAAGTCGAAGTTCAAAGTCTATTAAAGACGGTGGAGACGAGATGCAGGTAAATCCACGGGCACACACTCACAGTATAGAGAAAAGAACTTAATTTCCCCCTTGTGTCGTCATTGCACTTGCCTTTTATATGGGGGCTCTTTTTTCGAGATTTCCCCATGTACGTCACAGGTGATGATCTTCTTTGACCAATGATGGGCGAAGTGACAAACTTATGACACAACAGTTAACTCATCTTCTACAGGGAAGTATTGTCGTGGGAACGGAGTTTTTATGAGCGATTTTTATGAGAAAATTTGTCGGTTGTTTTTCCCTTTTTGTGTTAACCCTAACTTTTAATCTAATGAATAAAAATATTCGAATCTTAAATCCGGGCCCTCACAAATATAGCTTACGTGTAAATCTATACAAATAAATATTGGCTTCAAAAATGATAACGTATCTACATAGTTTTACCAAATTTACCGTAAAATATATCAAATAACCGGTATATTTGCATTCTTAACTGAATACCTACAAATCGGTTTGCAATTTCTAGCGCCGTCTGTTCTAATTTACTTTATTTTATTCACCTAAAGTAGCCATCACTTCAATCAATCTATAATGCCCCTTATTGTTTTACTGTAACAGCATTTTCTACAATAGTCTACATTGAATCTTCTTCGCAGTCCTCCTCCGAAAAAACCCATCATCTCCATATTTCATATAAGCTATATCGAAGAAGAATACTTTATACACAGTATTATAGAAGATTTAACACCGCCAGAAATGAGGTAAACACGAAAAACAAAGGTGTATTGTTCAACTGTCCGAATTTAAAAATCTACAGACCGCTTACAACTTTTCATAGAAGAAATTACAGAATAATTATATGCTTTTTGATCGGAATGTCGGCAGCTTTTTGTTAAACTGTCAGCTATATAATAACCGATTCACCTGTCAGTTAGAAGTCGATTTTGGAATTTGACTTCGTGACTACAAACGACCTTCGAGGATCTCTTATGCAATCGACTATCAGAATAATATGAATTACAAAATTAAATAAATATTTAATATATACCAAAAACTAACAGGGGATTCTAGGAATTTCTTTGATATCATGAATAAAGTCTATTAATATAATGAAATAGAGGGTAACTTCATAAACTTCTTCGAGTGGTTGCTTAGAGTAACCTAATGATTTTTATTTAATTGCTGATCTTCTCGTTTCTTTCGAATATTCCTTTATACAATAGATTTCTAGGCAAAATTAGATCTCCATAAAAATTTAATACTAAAAGAATTTCTTTAAAATTTAAATTTATGATCATTTTTGTAAAAATTCATAGGATAATACAAGATAACGTACGTACATTTGTAAGTATTTATTTACTTCAATGTGTTTAAAATGCTTTAAACCAGTGTTTCCCAACTTTTATTGTGCTATGCCCCACCTAATCTTTTCTAAAATTCTTATGCCCCCTAACATATACAGCGACTATACAGTTAACTTAAACTCTGGACAAGTCCATTTTAGAATTGCCCCCTTTACAATCCAATTGCCCCACGATGGGAAACACTGCTTTAAACCATTTTAAACACATTGAAATAAATACACCACAGATCAGAAATAAGCTCAGTAATATCTCCATCCTTCCCTTCCCCCCTTAGAGGTCATGACCTGTCTTTTCCTCCCAGAGACTTAATGATGTCCTTGTTCAAAGTTTTTTTATTTCTGGTAGCATCCTTCAGTAATATAGCCACACAAATATTTTATTATATGATAAAAATTTAATGAACTAATTTATTATCATATTTAACGAGAGATGGCAGCCTAGCGGCATGCCTCCTGCCTAATTATTTACTAATTATTTAGCCTTGTAGCTAAATGTGAGCTAAATTAGCCTGTGTGTGTTTATATATGTAGTAAGATATATAACTAGAAAGTCGTTCAATTTCATTTTATTTGATTAACTACCGTTAGAAATATTTAAGCCTCTGAAGATGTCCCATCAGAGCAATGTTTAAAATAAAAAACGATGAGCTCTGCAATGATGTACTTCAAAAAGATATGATAGAACTTAGGATGCACTTGGTTGATTATGTATTATGTTTACCAGATTATTGGCATCGTAAGTCTGTATTATAGTGAATATAATTTGATGAAAACAGGGAGGAAAAAAGCTAGCAAAACTTGGCAAAGGAAATTCAAAAATAACCTTCGAAACATCAATATTAAGTGATAAGATATTGTTATGAAAGAATTCTTCATTCCTAAAAAACCCATTTCTTGAACAGAAACAGGTTATCTTTCCTCACAGATGATAGCATATCTTTCTACGTAATCAGTTGCATAATCAAATGTAACTAATAGTGTTTTTATATGTCAGATTATGAAATATAATCAAATGGAGACAATACAACAATTTAAAATGCTATGTTTTAATAATAATCACAAATATCTATTAGCCTACTTTAAATAACATAAACTTGAAATTATTAACTAAAAATTTTGTATGACACTATATTAAAATAGTTTGCTAATTATATAACCAATTGTATTTCTTACAATATATGGAATTCCGTTTGCTCTACTTCGTGGTCTGTGGCCCGCCCCACCTGAAGTANAAAGATATTCTTTTTTATATGTAAAGGGATATTCGAACGGTAATTCAATGTCTTGTTGACTGAACATTGTTTTCTAAAAGGTTCAAGTATTAATTTTCTTTCTCTCCGTTTAATCATCACATCGAGGTATGCTATGCTGTTATCAGTTGTTTCTTTTTCTATAGTAAACTTGATTTCATTATGGATACCATTTGGATTTCATTATGGATATGGACATCATCAAATCCTCTTTTCTGTTACTTACTTAGTAGGTCAGGCTATTTCATTATCAGATTTAGCTACTTGCAGTGAACTGTATAAAAATATAAAGTGGCACGGTGCTTTGAACGGCGGTAATGCCCCCGTAAATGTTTCCAGATAGTATAATTACAGTATATATCGAGTCTTCGTCAAGTCGTTTCGTCGCTTCGGATTCTCCGCCCAAAGTTTGCAAGAATTTAAAAGTAGTAGAAATGGGTAAAAAGGATACGGAATCGTCGCAAAGCAAATCTCTACCTAAGGAAGAAGGAAAATTCGTAAATTTATCCGGTGCAGAAATGGGTAAAGTAGTCGTACGGTTCCCTGCATAAGACAGTGGATATTTACATATTGGTCACGCCAAGGCGGCTTTGTTAAATCAGTATTATCAGTAGAGTTTTAAAGGAAAATTAATTATACGATTTGATGACACAAATTCTGATAAAGAAAAAGATTTTGAGAAATTCATTTTAGAAGACATTGATTTACTTCAAATTAAACCGGACAGACTTTCTTATACTTCTGATTATTTTGAATTAATACTTTCAAAATGTGATAAACTCAAACAATGGAAAAGCACATGTAGATGACACAGATCCAGAAATAATAAAAATGGAGAGAGAACAAAGAAAAGAATCAATATGCAGAAATAATACTGTTGAAAGCAACTTAAAAATGTGGGAAGAAATGAAGAAAGGTATGGAATATGGTCAACGTTGTTGTGTTAGAGCAAAAATTAACATGACTTTTGATAATAGTTGCATGCGAGATCCCAAGTTATTTCGATTCAAGAATGAAACTCATATACGCACTGGAAACAAATATAAAGTCTATCCTACTTATGATTTTGCATGTTTTATTGTAGATAGCGTAGAAGTAATACAGCCACCTCATTTACATATTAAATAATTGCTTTCAACAACTATTAATCTATATGCATTTAGCGTTTTTTCTTTTGTATTCTCTATTTAAATATATATTTTCTTTTTTAATTATTTTAGTAGATTATCCATGTTACAATTATTTTTTACTGTAGAAAAATTTCCCTTTATTCCATATTTTAATAGTCTGTTTCACCGATATAAAATTAGTAATCCTGATAACTGTATTTAAATTTATATATTACGTTAACTGCAATTATCCTAATAAATAGCGCAGCTGCATGCTAAAAAATCCAGCAGCGAGTCGCTTGACTATCAGCGACATTTAAAATTTTGGTGGCACCATCTATTATGATATTTTATTTAGAAAACCTTTTTATATTTTTATTATAAAATGACAAAAAGCTTAATTTCGAGGGTAGATATGAGTTTTATAAAAACTTGTAAATGCTAATAACGAGTCATTAAGCGCGACTTCACTCGTGATATGACAAACGAACTCCTTTATCTACCCATTTTTTCGACTTTTAACCGCCAAAATTTAATAGCATCAATCTCCATAATACATAAGCCTCCCTGCAAAATTTCAGAAATTTTCGACAAAAAGCACAGGAGTGACCTCAAATAGGGTGAACAAAATCGTGCCCCCAATGCACTAACATCCATACATATAGAAAACCCCCATTGTAAAGAACAATGCAGTTTTAAATTGAAAAAAGTTGTAGACAGTGCGCTTGATTACGAAGAAACATATTATTTTATTATTTATTTCTTAATTTATTTCATTTGTATAAATCGAAATTACAAAAGAAACGAGGTAGAAAACAGTAAATATTTATTGAACGTAATAACAAGATCTCTTTAGTAATTTAATTAAAGATAAGATGATGAATAACAATACTTTATCTTATTGGATAATCTAAGAAATCGTTCGATATTACTTTTAATATGTTAGTAATTTTGTTTATTTAATTTTTCCAGATAGCTTTAATCGATTTTCATTTTCAAATCGGTATTTATCAATTAAACAGATTGGTCAGCAGAGGAAAAAAAACATTTTATAAAAGTATTTTAGCTGCTAAATTAAGTCAATTCTTTAAAGGTTTAAAGAAAAATCATGTCATAAATTTAAAGGAAAACTAGAATTTTGAAGATATTTTATAATGGCCTTGACTTTTGATGGAAAGTTAAAGCCATTAAATAACATTTCTAAAGATAGAAAATAAAAATATTCTAAAAACCAGTAACTTAGCCTATATACTGACTAACAGAGGGAAAGTATGGCGATCGGTAAAAAAAATAATCCTCATGAAGATTTTTACATTTTTGGACTCAGAATACCTTAAAACATGGAAAGATGCAATAAAGGGGGAAGTTTCTGATGCGTGGATAGAAAGATGTGTTTGGGAAACACGATTGTCTTCACACAATTTGATACTGAATCAGTTCACTCCTATGTGTTTAGTAAGGAATTTTTGAATTGCGATATTTATTGCCTAGAATCGATCCTTGTTTCATTTTTGTCACCAAAACCTACTCTTACTAAAAACTACTCACGCCGCAAAGGTTAAAATTTGTACATACAATAGAAACATAATCGTACTTTTTAAATTGATTTATCAAAAATCCATTTATTTACTACGTCAGCTAGTCGGAGAAATCCATCAGCAATCAAATGAAACTAAAAACAGTTTGAAAACAAGGAGTTTCGAACGGCAGTTACGTTATCTAGAATTTAGATCACTCGTGCTGTGAAGTCACCACGCCGTTACGTGACACGATGATTATTTTTAGTCGTACGTGGTTCTCAAGCATTATATTAAGTTTTTGACTAGTTTATTCGACAGATGAATGTTAGTTACTTCATTTAACAGAAATTCAAATTAAAATTTTGGAAAATGTATGAAAATACCGTATCAAAACCCCATTCTAGTCATTTAACGTATAAATTCCTATGCTGGATGATCGGGAAGAGTAAATGACTTTGATTAAATACGAATTTGAGTTAACCGGGTTCCACTGTATCTCATAACAGATGGCGTCACACAATTATTTAAACAATAAAGTCACAATAGAATTACAAGCAGTCACAGTAAAATAAAGGAAGAATGTCACAGTAATCAAAATGTAGACTACTGTATCTTTTTATATGAAAGACAAAGATAGTTATCATCGGTCTATAATTTATTTAATGAGTTTCCTTGCTGAATATATACAAATATAATGATTTCAATGAGAAAATAAAACATCATCGGCAACAAAAATTCACGAAATGTTTCTTTATATATATATTCTGCTATGTCAACTTAGATTGCAGCTTCTCTACCTTCTCTGGTGTATATAAACAAATATAAGATAAATTTAAATTTTAGTAAGATAAATAAGAGTAATATGTGTTATAACATATTGATTCGTACACATTAAAGAAAATACAATAAAATATTCTTGCAAAATAAATGCAAGATTATAATTCGAACGAAATAAATTCCGTTTTTTGCTATTTCCTCTCCATGAGTTGATAAGAATCAATTTTTTCGCCATTGAATCACAAGTTGAGATTTAATCTTCCTAAATAATTATTAATATGGTTGATTTGAAAAATAATATTATGATTTATAAATAGTAGATTGCTGATAATGAAAATATGAAATTTCCAATAACTTTTATCACAGCATCTGTAACTTTAACCTTCATAGTAATTGCAGAATTCTAATTAAATTAATAAATAAATTAATAAAAACTTTGGATTCATTCCAAAACGATTGTTTTTAGGTGTGGTTTATAAACAATCGTTTATAATTTATAATTTTACCTAACTCATATAATAATTCAACAAATAATTCAGATGCAATTGTCTGTAAAATAAATTACTCTAGAGTTATCTTTAAATGAATAACTTGAAGTTACTTAAATTCTTTAAGTAACTTCAAGTTGCTTAAAGTTGCTTAAAGAGAAACTAGAGTTGCTTAAAGAGAAAATATTAAAAGTTGCATTCACAACTGAAGCTACGTTCAAATTAACTGACATTTTGTGTTAACACGTAGTTGTCATCAGACTACAACAAGTCGATGACCTTCTTGGGTGTATTGTTGAATTATATAACTTCGTTTTTTTGAAAGAAATGTTTGAGGAAATTGATACTATTCAACCGTCGAGAATATTTGCTGAAGAGGACGAGATTTTGATTGCGACAGTCGTAATATTAGTACAATATAAAAGAGGACATTGGTTGCATCCAATAAATGCTGATACTCGTAGATTATTTGTATAAGTAAACGCCATCACCTAGAGCAAACACAAAAATTAAAATGCGGTTCATAAAATGCTTCTGACGCGTGACGAAAATCTGAATGGTTTGATGTGAGTGTTAATCAACGTAACACGAAAAGTGCATGAGTTGGTTTATTCTTTAACACGTCATAACACACATCACTACGTGCTAACACAAAACGTAAGCATAATCTGAACGTAACTTATTAGTTAATATTCAGAACACATTGTTCTTTTGCATAATTCATTCAAATAAACTGTATGAAATTAATCACCTAAGAATAATATACCGTTAACTTTTTTCTACTCAGTATCTATACGAATCGTTAAACGCATTTAATATTATAAAAAGACAATTAAATAAGGAGAACTGAAATAAATAAACTGCATACAGCTTAAAGGATCCTAATTATAAAGAAAAAAATATTAAATTAAGTGACGTATTCAGTGTTTTTGTTATCTGCCTATTTATTAAATTTTCTGTGTTATTGTTATAATTTTATTTTGTCAAAATAACTGAATATTAACATATTTCAAGAAGATCATTGGTGTATGCATTTTTCCTCGAATTAATTGAATAATTTTTTGTGGTGCTCCATAACCCGAAAATCCCCTGAAATTGCTCTTGTAGACTACTTTCTCAGGGGATAATTTATGTAAAAAACAGGATTTATGTTGTTACCAAAATCAATAACTTCAATGAACTTAGTGTGAACATACAGTTACTTCTACTTCAGCGCCTTCAAATTTCACATCTTACCTTTATGGCAGTTCTTTCCTAATTTTACTTATAGCCTTTTAAATTGTGAGTCTGAATGTAATTATACAATTATATATTGTTTAATAAATTTTATTACATTCGAAAAAAGTTATTAATTTAAACAAATCAATATCTTTTAGCAGGGATTATCGACCTTGTAATCTTCGAGGAATCAATAAATTTATCTAAATAGTAGTTGAGTATGTTGATATAATAATAATAAGGCATACGGATGGAAAGCTCAGAGATCACGGTCAAATATTTACTACACATTAAAACGAAATGAATTATTTTACTCTTACTTTTCACTACAGTTGCACCATTCTCGCCAAAGTTCATTTTGGTCATTTTGATGTCCTCAGTAGCAGTGTGATAAGATCTCTGTCATATCTACACAGTGTTTGAGATTCATTCATCGACTTTCTGATTAATGCGTTTTTTAACGTAAAGTTTTAATATAATACATTACGACTGTTTGATAAACTTGAATGAGATAAGATAACGCAACATGAGAGCGATCTGTCAAGTGGTTTATCTCCCGCGAAACTTTCTATAGACTTTAGTTAGGTGTTAGGAACGTGAAGAAAACATGGAAAACTGCAAGCATCCAGACCGTTTCGGGCGTAAATCCGCTGTAACTGTAGAGTTTAGTGGTTGTACCAATTCGGCTCCCGGTGTGCCACTTGATAAACTTGACTTTATGACTAATCAGATGCTTTCGCTATATCTCCAGGATCTCTCATTATCTCATCACTTTTTTTTTGTCTACCTTCTACTTTCAGTATACCTTTAAATCATAATTGAAAAATATGAAAAGATAATATAAAAATTTAATCCAAATACTATATTCTGACAATCAAATCTAAATGTTCATTTTTTACTAATGAGAAATAACAGCAATTTTCAAATTAAAAGTGCAGCTTTATAAAAGCGTTGTAACGCTTATAAATAAAAATGAAACATTAAATTTAACTTATAAACAAATAAAGAATAAAAAATATAGAATTAAATAAAGTAAATTTTAGTTATTTAACTGTTTAAAGATATTTAATAAATTTATTTTTGTTATAATAATAAATATTTTATAACGTAAAATAATCGTAAAAAACACAATATAAATATTATTTCGAGTAATAATATTAACGTAAATTCTCACTCTTACGTTAAAATTAATTATGCGATACACGTGCTTGAAAAAGTTAAGAATTTAGGCAAGTTATGAAGTAAATGACGTTGTCAAGTATAATTTATTTGCATATATTTGCCTAACAAGAAACATTAAAATATCTGTTTACAAATGTAAAATATAAAGGAAACCTCACTTAGCAAATACATTAAAAATATGAAACATTTTAATTCATCCATCCATCATTTGAACAAAAAATTTCTAGAAGGTTATGAAACAGGCTGTGCCTAATTGACACCAGTAGAGTTTTATATGGCCTTTTTAGCCTTCTTAATGCCGAATGTACTATAAGTGATAAAACTCGAAATTTCTGTAAGTTATGAAGTAATTTACGCACGTAATAAGTAGGTTATGCCTACTACACGAGTTTTTGACACGTCATATTCTTAGGTGAAAATTCCTTAAGAGTGACTAAAAGTCGAGGAAAGGTGTCATAAGGTCTCACCATCACTTCTGAGAAATTGTAAGTTGACACTCTCTCAAGCTGACCTATACTAGCTTCTAATAAGGTCATCATGGGGTTCGATTCTCACAATAAATTCTTATGCTTAAAATACGTTTAGTGAAAAAAACGTGTGAAACATGCAATTCTCAAAACCTGGTGTGCAAAGCACAAAAATATATTAAAATATATTGAAATAAATAGCTGAATAATCTAGAGATGGACAAATACTATCCACGAATACTCGAATATTAGCAGTATTCGAACATTCTTTAGTATACTTTCTAGTACTCAAGATCCGAAATCTCGAACATTACGTTAATAAAAGGGTACTTCTTGTAGATTCTGGAGTAATAAACGGGGAGGAGTAACTCATATGTAATACTTGTTTTTAACACGTGAACGACCATTATATCGCAGACAGTTCAAAAAACATATTTGCCATCATAAATGTTTTTAAAGGTAACGTTTAGAAGGAGTTCGAACACATAAATATTAATTGTATCCTTCATTGCGTATAGATAACCCCACTTCATCACCTCTATTTTAATTTGTGACAGGAAAAAAAGCAAATAAATATTAATTAATTTCTCTAAGTATTTGGAATATTCAAGTATTCGAGTAGCACCGTTATTTTCTAGGAATTATCACATTCACACACTCAAAAAATACCAGCAATCAGTAATTTTATTTTACCCAATTCTGGGTGAAATAAAGTTGTTAATTCGCTAGTATTTTTTACCTATAATAACAATAGATTACTATGACGTAACTGATTGACCTATAATAGATCGGTATGACGTGTGATAGAATGAAAACCGTGAAGAAATTACTCCCTAGTTCAAATTCAATTAATTCTATCGTTTTTGATTAAAGAACTCTTCCATTATACGTAAATCATTACGAGGTTATATTGCAAACGGCCTTGTTGACTGTAAAGTAAATTATTGTAATTTATAACCTTTTAATTAAACTGTATTATTTTTGAATAATTTTATCGCAATTATAACTGCGATAAACTAATTGTAGCGCAAGTAACTGTAATATTTCATAAATTAAACAATTCGTTTGTCGATCTGACCGAATTTTTTTTTTTAATTCGGTCAGATCGTAAGTACATATGTGTGGATTTACATAAAATAATATAGATATTTACATAACTTGCGAGGATTTATAATTATGTATGTTCAACTGTTAAAGGGCGATCGAAATATTATTTCACAAACGTAGACGTAGTAAGCTGTATCATTTGTTTTTGTATTTTATGTTACGGATAGGATTATTTTTGAAATTTTCATCTAAAATAGCTGCTTACGCGAAAGCAAAATGCAAAGGTTAACCTTTAACCTTACTCTTGCGATCTTTAACCTTGCATAAATTTCTGTTTTCTTTTCTAGCATTTATTTCCGTCTTTATATTTTGTATTTTTTATTTCGAATGTAATTTATTCTTTTATACGTAAGCATGTGTTGTTATTTTCGCTTCATCCAAGGCCGTAATCTCAACCAGTAATCTAGAATTTGAGGTAGAAGTTACCCAATCACCAATCACTTTTCTTTTCATACGTAAACTATAATTGATTCATTTATAACTCAAATTTTTTATGCTCCTTGTGGATACGGACGTAAGTGATATATTTGTGATTAATTTAATTAATAGAATCATCACTTAACTGTTACTAATTAATTATATTTTTAACTTAATTATTATTTCGGATAAAAGTGGCTTAATATATAAGATTAAGACCCTTCTTGATTCACGTCTTGCGTTACTTATTCTCGGACCTATTAAGGATTATTGAAGGCCTCCAGGCTTCAAAGCTTTTGATATCGCGCCTCGATTTTCATCTATCTAAATACGTTCTTGAAATTAAGGAAGGTCGGATGAATTGACACACGAATCTTAATTAATTAAGCATTTAAAATTTAAAAATCAACAATAATTTATATTTTCGGTTTTAAGCCTACTTATGTGAATTTATGAATGAATAATTATTTAATTGTATAAGTATTTAAATATAAAATAATATATTTACTTTATTATTCAATAAATTACACAATACGCAGAAAATTAGGCCTATATACAATCGAAACTTGAATAAAAGTCATTTTGAGGAACGTTAAGCGCAAATGCATACAAAATAACCTCCAACGGCCATTTGTTATGCTCTCTTATATTAAATTATTCTAATTAGTTTTATACGTGTAATGTGATTAATTAATAATTAATTCCTGTATCGCATCACATTAAAGGAATTATTCTTCTATATGTAAGAAATATTAATTGAGCAGTAACGTTTTGTTTGTGTAGTGTACACGATTAAGTTATTTTAACGCCATTCTTACATATTTCTTTCATAACAAGTTCGCTAATGACGTATCAGTAAACTGCACATGCGTTTTGATATAAATCAATTAATTTATACTTTATTTGAGTGCAATTCGTTCCAAGTTATTATAAAAACAATTTGCACGAAAATCTTATTTTGGGCTTAATTAATTTTAAAAAATTTTCAATTATTCATATTAATTTGATCCTTTCTAAACTGTTTACTGTCGCTTATTCTAAGATGTTTTTACTTTTTTTAACACAAATAATTTCAATTAAATAAAAAAAAGTAATATCAGAATCTGCATTAAACATTAAAATGTTGAAGTTTTAAAATTCGTTTATATTCTGTAATTAATTACGAAATTAAATTAATTAATTAAGGTGAAACAATCGACTTGCGTGGTTAGGCTATACATAAAGGTAAAATAGCGCGAAGGCTAATGAATTCCTCCGAAAGTCTACCTAGCACAAGTCCTAAATGAGAATGTTATTTAATTAAACATATTTTTACTTTTTGTTACGTGTAAGCTGGTTTTATATGAATTCATGTTGAATATTCTAATGGCGAAGTTTATTTAAAATTAATTTTACTTCCTTTTCTCCTTATAAATAAAACTGTGCGTTCGAATTTTATTCTTTTTTGGATACAATGAAAGAAAACAAATGTAGCAGAGTACAAAGGCTTAAAAATAAACTAAATACTTCTCGCTTAAATACTCTATAATGAAATAGGGTGCGTGTTATAAACGGTAAGGTATGGTATATTTCATATAGGCTATAAATAAAGATGTTAATTCATTATATTTATTAATTAATATTATATTATATTATAGTTATTAACATAAATATTTCCAAACAATGTTTAGATGTAATAAATTCGTGTATTAACTTCATTGACCATTGTTGAATTTATTAATCTCATTTAAAATAGGTAGCAAGAAGTTACTTAACTTTCTTGAAAAATTCGAAATTTTGATGAAGCCATCTGTTATCACACATTATTAAACATTTTTTATATCTTTATTTATTATAAAATGACAAAAAATTTAATTTTGGGGGTAGGGATGAGTTTTATAAAAAAGTTGTAAATGCTAATAATCAATAAAATCGTCATTAACTCCGACCCTACTGCAGATATCAAACACGACCCCGTTTATCTCCCCACTCCGTCCATTACTGACCATCAAAATTTAATAGTATTAATCTCCTAATATACAAACAGCCCTGCAAAATTAGACATTTTCGATAAAAAGTATGGAGTTATTAGCATTCAAAGAGGGTGAAGAAAATCGTGCCACCACACACTAACTTCCATACATATAGAAAAACACCTGTATTTTATTCATTTCTAGACGTTTCAAAAAGCCCTGAGCACAAAAACGTAAAAATTTTCGATTTACTACTTCATACTTTTTACGATTCATACTTTTTTCCTGTTATATATAACAGAGTCGAGAGTAGACATATTATTTAATACGTTTACCTAAAAATTTATAAATCTTACTTGGTAGGTAAATGTATGAGATATCCTTGAAAACGTCAGTTGTCCTTGAAAACATATTTGTGCCTGACATTACTTATTTTTTAATGTTTGAATCATATCGGCTCATAGAAGAGTAAGAAGTTACCTCTGTTGTTTCTACACAATAAAATACTTATCCTGGTTTGTTTTACTTTTTTATTTATAACTATTACCGTTATATTTTGAAACAAATAACATATTTATGTTTATTTATTCTTTTTATTAATTTAATAAAAATGTTTTATTCGGAATTAAATTTTAGAATAAAATATTAGTGTGAATTTAGTTTTAAACTTGAATAATTTGGCTTGTAACTTGTATAAATGTATTATTTGACGGTTGCAAATAATAAATACAAATAATTTTACTAATTTATATTATTTTTTATTAAAATTATTTATAATTTTATTCAAAATTTATACGCTTAGAAATTAATTATTATTTTTTAAATGTTTCTTAGGCTTACTTTATATTTTTAATTTAAAAATCTCTGTCAATTTTTCATCAGTGAAAGTAAAAAATAAAATTATTTTAAAATATAAAGTTAAGATATTAAATGAAAAACAGACTTTCGGGCTGATTCTTGATAAATATAATTCGGAATTTCTATCAGTCGGATTCTAGTCTCGTGTACGAATAGCAACACAAAAGCGTCGAGAACATCATGTGTTACAAACTTGAACAATGAATGATCTCAGGAAAGAAATTGGTACCATGTGATGTTCTCAACACATTCCTGTTGCTACTCCTACGACTCCAGACTGAAAAGAATTACTGTTTAACTCAGGAATTCTGAACCTTTACTGGCTCAGGAATGATGTCATCATTTCTTAATCTATAAACATACGCAAATACCGCAACGAAAAGAGGAAAAAGTTAACCTGCTGAGTTTGGAAACGAAAAATCCAGTAACGAGTTGCTTAACTTTCCCGGCAACATTTGGTGGTGACATCTTATATTAGATTTTCTCAACCTGTAACGAATCGTCGCCCCCTTCAATGTAGTATCGCCCCCTTCGCTTCAAAATTCCGATGCCGAAAGCCAAGGCTAATGCCAAATTCGTACTGCATTGAATAGACTAGTGACTAGTATAATGTTATTTGTTTAATTATTGTACGATATAACAAATAAACTATCTAATTATTCTTAATATAATGTTTTATTGTATCGGCCAGAAAATTGTTTTTCGCCCCCTAAAATAGAAATTGTTACTAATCTCCCCCTCAACATGGAAAGTCACCCACATGGGGGCGATATCGCCCACGTTGAGAAACACTGTCTTATATCATATTTTATTTTAAAAATTATATGTTTTTAACTATAACAAAATGGCAAAATGTTCAATTTTGAGGGTAGGGATGGGTTTTATAGAAAATCTGTAAATGCTAATAACGGGGAAAATCGTCATTAAGTTCGACCCTACTCCAAATAAACACGATTCTCATTATCTCCCCACCCCATCGACGTTTAATCACCAAATTTAATAGCATCAATCCACCTAATGCACAAGTCTTCATACAAAATTTCAGAAATTTTCGAGGAAAAGCAGAGGAGTTTTTAAGATTCAAACAATATAAACAAATTCGTGTCTTCCACACACTCGAACATCTATCTATACATACAGTAAATATCCTCCAAGTTTTTTTTTTTTTTTTTGCATTTCGCGGCGTTTTAAGATGTCCTGAGTCCAAAACTGTAAAAATCTTGGAGGGTCATGTTTTGACCTTCGTTATACTTACTTATGTTATATATAACAGCCTGAAAAATAAAAATTTCACTTGCAGTTGTGTATTAATCGGTGGTGGAATATAAAAGTTTTTTTTTGCAGGATTTGGTGGATAATATAAATATAATCTCTGGTTTTATGTTAACTGTTTTAAAGATTTATGTTTTAACGTATTTATTTTGTGGTTATGTTATTTTTAATTGTTTTATGGCAATAGAGAGGGGTGTTAATTAATCTTAAAAAATTTAGTAAAGAGTTTGTCAGTTGTTTCCTTTATCTACAACACTTTAACACTGAGGAAAGATGAAAGAAAAATGAATACTGACTATACATATTTGATTTACTTGTATAGGACAAAGCGACACATGCGACTTTATATTAGAAATTGAACGCTATTTAAGTGTTACTGACGTAAAGAAGATCCGAAAAATTCCACGTGGCCAGCCCGTTGTCCGAGCGACAACCCATCACTAACAGTTCAGTGGTTTTATCCATTCGACCAGCGGCGCCCGTAGATTACGAAAAAGGAAGTCACAAACTATAAAAAAACGGCTTGGTACTGTACATTACGCAAGGAACTTAACGTCGAATCAGCACTATCATAAGATAGCACTGGCTGCACTCAGGGCTAACTTGGCTTTAAAAACAAGAAATGAGGGTTTGATCAACATACGACGAAATTGCATAGGTGAATGGACAGATAGCAATCTTTAGTTTCTTTTATATTCGAAGAATGGTGTAGAAGTCATGAATTTTCTGTTGTTTGGAGCCTTCTTGGAAATTAGCAAAGTACCAATCGAGACGAAAGAAGGGGCACGTGTTCCAAGTGCTCCAATGTACGGGCGCCCCAGTACTCTACCACTGGTGGGCTCCTGGTAACTATACCGTATATGTTTTTGTAGAAAGCAGCTTACACTTATAGTAAATATGTAATCTTCGTATTTACTATAAGTGTAAATTACACTTACAGCGACAAAATATATTGAAGGGTGTACAATCTAGTTCGTAAAATGCAGGGGCGGATCTAGGTTTTTCGGAGCCTAGGGCTTATTGAAGTCCAATGGGGTACCATTTACAATAAAAGAAAACAATACTATAAATTATCATTATTATTAATATTAACTATGTTTTACTATACGATAAGTGTTCATTGTTAATGAAATATTATTAAAAATTTATAATAATAATTCAATTTTTATTTGTCCTTGACACTTGGGACACATGGCTTAGACCCTATTAGTCTCTATGTACCGTACTGTACATCAATTTTTAACGCTGATAACGAATAACTTGGAGTTAATTGGAAGTTAATAACTAGTGGTATTAACGTGTTTTCGTTAAAATTCCATAAGAATAATCATCGGAAAAATTCCTAATTATAACATTTAATAATGTATAATACGTATATGATTTATTACGGTAAAGCCTAAATTTAAACTTTTATTATTTTGTTAGGATAATAGTTATAACTTCATGAGGCCCAGGTAAATTTGAATGAATGGGCCCAACGGTGAGTGTTGATTTCAGACATTTTTCTTCCAGGGAATTTTTTGGGGGAAGTATTTTCTTATAAAGGATTCGTTTGTAGCCCCCTGTTGTGCGGAGCCCCAGGCAATTTTTTTTTGCACATGGGATACCTTGCCATTCAGAAAAATACGATTTTGAATAGTCAAATTAGTAATACCTTTCTTACTGTTTCGGCAAGTAAAACAGTTAAATTTCATAAAGTTTTTTTAGAAAATATAAAGTGAATCATTTATTTAATAGCAGTCTGTTAAAATTTATTAAACGAATTATTTATAGTGATGTAACGAATATTCGGTTATTATTCGGTATTCGGCCGAATACCGAATACCTAAAAACAGGAGTAAGAAATAACAAAAACACTGTAAATTAATTATTTTGGTATTTAGATTCAATGTTATCGGGTTAGTGTTATTTGTTTATATTTATTTATAACTTATAACATGCACAAAATATATTTTGGGCAAATTTATATTTATAATAAATATGATAACTGATGGCTCCACCAAATGTTGCCGGGAAAGTTTAGCATCTCGCTGCTGGATTACAGTAGAACCCCTCTAATCCGTCACCTTTGGGACTGGGGGTATGGTCGGAACGCAAAAAAAATCGGATTATCAGAAAAAAGTAAAATAAACAATCTTCCCCTTTGTCCAGTCTTTGTAGCACTGCTAATTTTTCATTTAATGAAAGAGCAACGTGTTTACTTTTCACTCCTGACATGTTGAAAACACGCACAAAACTGTACACGTACACACAATGTAAAACATATACTGTAACGAACACAGAAAAACTCCACGGACGGTGAGTCACCGACGAGTCGGGACAAGTTTCTCGACTCCGACCACAGTCGGATTAACCGGAGTGACGGACTAGCCGAGGGCGGACTAGAGGGGTTCTACTGTATTTTAAGTTTCAAACTAGAAAAATGCAAACTTATATTAAATGTATTAATTCAAGTGAGTCATACATTTCCTATTATAAAGATTTCTCTGATAAAAAAGAGCTAGACGAAGCTATCCAACGTTATCTTAATTCTCTAATTTCTTATTTGAAAATAAAAAGCTGGTGGCCTGTTCAAAGTGTTCTGAGTCCAAAACTATAAAGTCTTTGAGGGGATCATTTTTTGACCCATTGCCATACTTACCCTCGGTTTTACATAACAGAGTTGTTTATGTAAAATTAAAGAAAAAATAATTACACGACGAATATATATCATACTTAAACCTACGTTAATTATATACGATTTTATTGGAATGAATTCAAAATTTAAACTTTTATTATAAAAGTTTTATATAAAAGTTTTAAACTTTTTTTATAAAAGTTTTTAAGCATTTCGTTTTGAAATCGATAATTATTATTTGAAGGCTAGAAGTACAGATGTTCTATATAATTTTTCAAGGAAATTCACGCCAGCCTTAACTTTACATTTTTGTCATAAACAAACTATTAATTAGGAAGCTGAATAGTAATTTGTCTCTATCTATAATTTTCATTGTGCGTGAAGCAGGACCTCGGAGATTATTATCAACTGTTTGTTTCCTTAGACGACAATTCATTACGTTCGGCAAAACAGGAAGGATCTGATAGGGAAGTAAGTCCATTTTATGTGCATTGTAATCTTTTTATTTTAATAATTTTTGTTTTATTTCTCTATGTATTTAAGTTTTTTGCTATATTTAATCGGCCAACGTGTTCTAACACATAAGTTTCATTAATATATAACAGTGAAACGTAGGAAATCGATATTTCAAGTTGGTACGATATACTACTAATTACTAATCGAATTTGAATTAAGCAGAAAAATTAGAAAATTCTGTTGTCGAAACGACTATATTTTCATACATTTTAGTAAAAAAATCTTAGCATCTAACTTATGGAATTGTAGTAGTTAGATCTAACAAGCGAACTGTCGGAGTGTCTTCTAATAAATTTTAATAGAATTTAGTTAATAACTACGTTAAAAGTATACAAACTCTATTTTAAATTAGTAGCATTTACTAAAAGTGTTGATCAGAGTTATTAGCAATCAAATGTTGCACTACTTTATAGTAGTTGAACACTATTATGCAAATTTTTAGAAGTGAAAGGGTCGCGGAGAAAGACGGCGATATTACATTTAGAATAAATTCTGGAATTTTCAAAAATGGTTGAAGAATTAATAAAATTTTGTATACTTTTAACATAATTATTAACTAAATTTTATTAATTCTTCAACCATTTTTGAAAATTCCAGAATTTATTCTAAATGTAATATCGCCGTCTTCCTCCGCGACC
>NW_019385776.1:46870-67546 GCF_000671375.1 Centruroides sculpturatus
AACAAGATAATGGAGGCTATACTATTTTATATGCGGATTTTTAAAAGTGAAAGGGTCGCGGAGGAAGACGGCGATATTACATTTAGAATAAATTCTGGAATTTTCAAAAATGGTTGAAGAATTAATAAAATTTTGTATACTTTTAACATAATTATTAACTAAATTTTATTAATTCTTCTCCCATTTTTGAAAATTCCGGAATCTTTATCTTTATCTTTACTACTATATAAAGAGACAACGTATTTTTCGTTTGTGACCACTAACCGTGAAAACTACTGAACCAATCGTTACCAAACTTTGACTGTAGCATCTTTATGATCCCTGGAATGTTTACCATTAATCAAATCTACAGATTTTTTATTAATTAAATAAAATTGCAACGGGTTTTTGTCTGTCTATTTCTCTCTCTCTCTCTCTCTTCACTAGATGGCGACACACGCTGTCTATAAGAAAAGTCTATTATATTTGAAGAACTGACATTAACATAAGCGTTTTCTCAAAACTGTAAGTCAGATCGGCCCACCTCGGTTAGTTGCGCTAATAAATCTTACTCCGTTAGGCGCGAGGGGTACTATTGTATCCCACTGATTTCCATTGTGGCTCTATGTAAAAAAATTTTTTCGTGCAATTTTGAAATTTTTTCGGTGCGATCTTCACACCACCGAAGGAAGGTACTGAGGGCATCATTTTTCAACATTAAAAACATTAAAAAATACACGCGTTTTAAGATGTCTGGGAGACTATTGTCCCCCGCGCGCCTAACCGTGAGTTTAATTTAAAAAAAAAATTATGGTTTCCTTATTCGATAGAACAATTTAAAGTGGAAATGTAACAAGATTTGATGTCTGTAATTAATAAATACAGTTTACAGGAAGTCGGAATTGCACGGTAGCGAATATTTTTTCCGGTTTTACAGGTTTTAGTTTTGAACAAGATTTTGTTTTTAACATAGAAAATCGCTCTGTTCGACTAACTTTTCCTGTTTAGGCAGGTTTCCGCTTTATTCATGTTTCACTATATTTAGTTAATTCGTTCGCATTATTAATAGTAGAAGGCCTTCAGAACAAAAACACAGGGTGGCCTGAAAGTCGCCTTCTTTCACAGGTATTCTGAATATATTATATAATTATAATATATTTGTAAAATCTAACACGAGAAATAAATTATAAACATATCTCTTACGAAATACTTGTTTTTATACATTTTAATTAGAACAAATCCGTGAAAGTAACAAATAAAATAAATTTATGTTAATTATACAAAATTGTCGCTGGAATCTTTTCCATGTTGCACAATTACTCAGCTACTTTATAAAATATCTTTTGAATTCTAAATTTTTTAAAAATGCGAAATTATTTTCGTTTCTAGATCTAAAGAATTATTTTAGTTTAAGATCTATGCATTGAAACAGGAATAAGTAACAAACAAAACAAAAAATAGATAAAAATATGTTAGAAATTCAGTTGGTAGCGCCTTGGCACCAGACCTGTCTGATCACATGGTGTTTTTGGATTTTCTTCACTTTTTCTAACACCTGGATAGGGTTTCCTACAGAAAGTCCTTCAGTAAGTCACTACTCCTTTACAAATTTCCCAAGTATTGCGTGTATGGCATTATATCATTAACCCAGTACAATGACTATGATATAGTCTATTACCATTCAAGTAAAACTCACTCAGCAAAACGTAAATCAAAACACCACACCTTGAGTTGCTGAGAAATTTAATAAAAAACGCAACAAACGTTTTCAGCCAAATCTGTTGGCCATCACCAGGTTAAAGCTTAATAATTCCTTTACATTTTGTCGAAAAATTATGAAATTTTGCACGAAGATTTCTATGTTATGGGAATCGATTTTGGTAGTTAAAGGTCGAGGGAGTGAAGAGATACGTGTCTTATTTCTAGTACAATCGGATTTAATTAACATTTTACACATTGTTATCATTTACAATTATTTTATAAAACTCATCTCTACCCTCAAAATTAAGCACTTTGCCAATTTTATAATAACTAATTTTTTAATAAGCTTTCTACATCTGGACTTAACTTTCATCTATCTAACACCACTCTCGAGATTAATTAAAACAGGACAGTCAGGCTGACGACAGTGGGAATTCATAGATCCACAAAGTTTATTCAAATTGCAGCCCGAAAAGTTTTTAAATTAAAATATCGTAACAGATGGCGACATACGCATTTTTAAATACTGTATTGCCGGAAAATTTATGCAACTCGTTTCTCTTCATTTAAACGTTTTGGTCAGAGCCCGTTACTCAGAAGTTTGACTGTATTTTTTTGTGTTAATTTTATTATCGCAAGTTTATAATTTCGAATTTTTTAATTGTTGATAATATTTTTAAAAAATTATATGGAAATTGTTAAGCTTTTATATTAATTTTCGAAAATGTAATAGTTTTAAAAATAGACATCGTTTGTTACAACGGAGAAGCAAGATAAAGTGCAATTGTAGTTACTGTATTCGCATTTTTACCGGATGCTCGCCCTCTGGTGTTTAAAAACAAAACTATTCTATCTGGGTCGTTTGATTCATTCTTGTGTATTATCACTTATCAGCAGTACAGATGAAAAGCGATAGAAAAAGCAACGCTTTCTGTTGGTTCCAAATTGCAATTTCAAAGTCTTACGAGAGCCTGATATAGGTTTTCGTCTATTCTCACACGAAAAACGGGAAAAACAGATGATTATTCGGAAATTGATCGGTTATATTTATGAGCTGTGAATTCTGAAAGAGTAGATTAGACTGTTAAGAATTGGCAGTTTCTCGATTGTCCAGCTTTCACGAACAAGTTATGCTGTCAATTTTAAAACATTTTGTTAAAGTTTAAAATGCCAGTAATTTTGTGTAGGACACAGGGCCGGATTTAAGCATTTCGAAGCGCTAAGCTGAACTCTGTAAGGTCCCTTACTAATCCTACACAATTTTAGAAGTCAATCATAAAAAGAATTAAATCAGACTATGACTGATTTAATACGGATATTGGAAGAAAAAGACGTGAGGTTTCACTAGTCTTCTGTTTTATAACTAAGTTTAATTAAATTTTTATACCCATTCCATTAAAAATCTTTTTTTTAAATTGGTTTTATCCATTTTTTTAAAAAAGATCTTACGTTAATTCTTAGAAAAAAATTAATGAAATACTACACAAAATAAACAGTGAAGTATATTTTGTTGGTTTATAAAAAATGCTTATTACAAAATCTGACTTCAATTTTCTTTTTTGTACAAATGTCTGAGGTCCCTTGAAAGTCGAGGCTTTTTACTTGTAAATCCGGCCCTGATGTGACAATGTCAAACTTGATGTTTTTTAACACAAAGGGCACACATATGTATAGAACGATCTCGCCCATTTGTTTCCATACCCCATAATGACGTGTTCCGCTAACAATAATTGTTCTCCTTCTATAAAATTTCTCGATAAACAGCTACAGGCAGCATATATCATTATATCGGACAGTAATATATGATTAATTTTACATTACTAGTTACAAGCGACCCAGATAAAGTAGCCATTTTGTAAAAAATGCAGCGCCCTCTATAGTTCATGAAAAACGCGAATAGCGTATTGCATTTAGTGCACGTAGGCGAACAATAGAATTACAAAAACAATATAAAGTGTGTATAATTCTATTTAAATAGCTTTCAAATATTATTTCTTTTCATGTACTTTAATTTTAAATTTTAATTAAAAACTCTACAGAAATAATTTTTATTATTGTAATAATTATTGCTTTATTTTGTTTTCAGTTAAGAAA
The DNA here is from genome assembly GCF_000671375.1 of Centruroides sculpturatus. NCBI lineage: Eukaryota > Metazoa > Arthropoda > Arachnida > Scorpiones > Buthidae > Centruroides > Centruroides sculpturatus. The sequence continues at coordinate 50,645 of NW_019385776.1, forward strand.
AACATCAGTTGACCTATTATATTTTTTAATATTGTACAATATATATAAACTTCGAAATAAAACCTATTTTTAACATTAAATTACATTAATTAATTAATATTTGACAGTAAAAATACTTGCCAGAAACTAAACATTACCTTCCAGTAACTCGAATAGCATCAACAGCGAAGCAAATTACACAATTTCATAACATAACTAAATAACTAATTATTTATATTTATACTTTTATGCATTTGTTTCAATATTTAAAAAATAAAGCACATCCTTGTCTCATATAGGCCTAATTAAATTTGTGAGCTGAATGTTGACTGGTGTCACACATGATACCAATGCATTTTAAATTTTAAAAGGAACTTTGTACACGCGATTTTGACAGGTAATATCAGGTGTTGTTAATTTTTTTAGATTCTATTGAATAGTTCGGTAGTCCAGTGTAACCATACCTTTTCTCAGAATAATGTTTTTAAATGCATAAAATAAAATACATACGACCAAAGAGAACGAATAAAATTGAAATACATACTAATAATTTTGAAGTAGTGACGATATGCCCAATAACTTTAACAATTACAATGTGACATGAAAATATTTGCGGTTTCTTCTGGTAAAAAATCCAGCGGTGTTGTTGACACTGATATGATTTCCCACTTAAATTCATGTTTAAAAAAATGCTAAATTTCATTTGTATTAACGTTATTTGTAATGATGAAATATTTTCCTATCCAAGTTCACTGAATCGTTAAAACCTATCTACCTGTATTTCACGGACACCGGTGCGTGGAATATTAATACAGATTAAAAATTTTTGATTTATTTGAAAGTAAAAATAACATTATCATTTTATTATAGTTTAAGTTCATTTAACTTGAACGTTAAGTAAAATATATTTAGAAAATATTACTATAGAAATTGATATGTTATGTTATCATTGAATATACTTACTTAAATAATTTTTTAGAATTTACTTTTGAATCTCATAGGTTTTTTCAATTACAGTACAGTCGCGCGAATCCGAATCCTTGATCATCCGAACTTCTTGTAATCCAAACAATTGTCATTCCTGTTACTAAAATAATGAACTTGTAAACTTTACACGTGGACTCACGTGTAAATTAAACATAAATCATGTGTAGTGAGCATTGCTGCTCATTCTTTCTACACCCTGTTTGACTTTACAACAATTCTAACTTCTATTTGCTGCTTTACGTATTTCTTACAAAAGTAAAAAATAGCCTGAATGAGTAAGAATCAAATCCTCATTACTCCGAACTACCACTCGATTAGTTCCAATTAGTGCGACTGTACTATAATTGTTTTTTTGTTCTCTTGTAAATTAACTAATCGCTTGATTCCATTCAGATAAAACAAATAAAATAATGTGAATGATTCAATATAAAATAATTATATGATAATTAATCACAAAATAAATTTTTATTGATGTGTTTAAATTAAAAATAAGTTTTTTTATTTCAGGAATTTGTTTGCTCCTGTAATAATGATTTACAATATTGTCGAATATACATGGAAAAAATTGTTTGTACTTATCTGTGAAGATGATTATTATTTTCAAGTTTATGGTAAATATTTTCTTATAATTTCAATTTAATAAATACTTTATATTATTTATATACAGGAACTGCTGATAACAATGTTTTGTAAACTAACCATAAGAAATTGTTTTATTGTCTCTCACATTTGAATATCAAACAGTAATTATAATTAAATAAAATTTCATAAACAAATTTCTGATAATCTCAAATAATTAATTCCCATTATAATGGTGCTATAAAAATTTAAGTAAGTTTATGGCAATATATTTTTTAATTGGGCTGCAATTCAAAAGAAAAAATATTGTATACATATAAATTCAAACTGTCGTCCGTCTGCTTGTCTATTCTTTCTTAATCTCGGGAACGGTATCAGATAGATAAAAGTCGAGACCAGATACGGGAAGCTTAGGGGTAGGAGACCTTGATCAAGCATATGCAAACATCGGGTTTGTATCGAAATTCACATTATTTCAATTTAAAAATGTTCCCCTAAACGGAGTAAGAAAGATGACCTGTACGACTCTGTTGTCAATAGAAACGTTTGATGTACTGGGGCAAGACACTACTATAATTAAGGCTAATAAATCTATAAACACATTTTTGGCTGCTGGGATTCGCTTTTATTTAGCAAACCTAGGTTAATAGGCCATCGTGAAGCTACAATCTCTCTTGGAACATATTTTACCGTTAAATATCGTTCCAAAATAGATTACAATAAAAGAATAATAACGTTTACATATTTAAATATAAAGCGAAATAACTAAAAATGAATATAAATAACGAATAACTGTAAAATGTGAAATAAATTACTTAAGAATATACAAAAACATAACAATTATGATCTTTTAACAAACTTATTTCGTACAATGTACCGTACTTCCATGGCTTTGCTAGGCTGTCGATATCGCTTGCATTAATGCACTTATCTTTCAACCGTATTTTTGTATATTTCAAGTTTTTCAACGTTATGTGCTAATATAGAGGAGTGTGCAGACTTTAAGTCTGTACTGTACTGTACATCTAAAGACTTTGCCTCTTCCCATTCTATCATTTAGCCTTTAGTCTGCGCTAACCCGGAGAATACTGTTTCATTGGCTCTCTTTCCTACATTATATTAATGTTCATTAAGTTTAATTTTCATATTTCTTGTGATGATATCGTTCTAATCCTTGTCTATCCCCGACTGCATATTTTCATATGGTACCCCGTACACACCTGTCATTTCTTCTGTTTCTAATCTCTCCTTGTCATTTCTTAAATTCGATACTTAGTTGGGGCACTTTTTACAATTTTATTTGACTCTTCATGTTCTGCGATTTATTTCATGATGTTAGTTATATCTGTGTTAAAAGTGAATTTCGTGGTTCCACTAAGTTTGCTGTTTTTCCTAGGTTTATCATCATCAAACCTAATCAGACCTTCTATAGTGCTAGTTCTATATCATAGTGTTGTAGTCTAGTATAAGTGACAGGATACTAAACAAGGGTTACATCGGTCTCATCGCAAGGAGCTTGAAAATTAGACTTAAAGAACATCAATATAACATAAGAAAGAGATTCAATAACACAGTACTCTCAAGATTGGCGCAGACTGGGCTTAGTGATAAAATGAAAAGAAGCAAACATCTTTAAGACTGTACCTCCTTTACATTGGCGGAGAACGCTGAAAAAATTGAAATACACACAAACAGGTTGAAAGATGAGTGCATTAATGCAAGCGATATCGACAGCCTTGCAATGACATGAAAATACATTGTACAAAAATAAGTTCCTTAAAAGATCATAATTGCATCATTTCTAGTATATATTTTGTATATGTTGGGGTTATTTATCTTACATTTTACTGTTATTCATCATTTATATTAATTTTTAGTTATTTAAACTTTTCGTCACAAGTCTCTCAATTTTACTTAATTAAGTCTTGCCTCTATGCATGTTAACAACGAAATCAAAACGGCTTCAAGCTAACTCCGTTCAGGAGAAAATGTTTTAATTGAAATAACGTGACTTGCGGTTTAAACCAAACGTTCGTATATACTGTACTTAATCGAAACTATCTTTCCCTGAGGTTTCTATATATGGTCTCTTGTTTCACCTATCGGCCTATAACTCTGTTTATATTGAAGAAGGACAGACATCTGACAGGACTCCAGTGGAAATTCATAGGGCTACAATTTTAAAACCGCTACCCAATAACACAGTCTCTAGTAGACTTATGGTTGGCTCACAGAACATTGCTATCGGTTCCTTAACGAAATTATATAATTTTATCAACAGATTTTATTTGTGATATTTTCTCTTTTATTTATTTATTTATTTTTAGGTCTTTTTTCTTGGATAACATTATTATATTTTACTATTGGATTAATGTTTACGTACACGGATGTAACAGGAAAGCCAGAAGCTTTAGTACGTCTAAGAATACAAAATACTAATGCCTTTCCAGTAAGTTAAATGTATTCCGGTATTACCACTAAATTATATTTAATTTCTGGACTTTTTACATCATAATCGTTAGAACTATTAATAATTTTTAAAAGTTATGTATTATCTGAAAGAAAATCGCTTGTATTTTTTTAACATAATAAAAGTTCNTGTTTGTACTTATCTGTGAAGATGATTATTATTTTCAAGTTTATGGTAAATATTTTCTTATAATTTCAATTTAATAAATACTTTATATTATTTATATACAGGAACTGCTGATAACAATGTTTTGTAAACTAACCATAAGAAATTGTTTTATTGTCTCTCACATTTGAATATCAAACAGTAATTATAATTAAATAAAATTTCATAAACAAATTTCTGATAATCTCAAATAATTAATTCCCATTATAATGGTGCTATAAAAATTTAAGTAAGTTTATGGCAATATATTTTTTAATTGGGCTGCAATTCAAAAGAAAAAATATTGTATACATATAAATTCAAACTGTCGTCCGTCTGCTTGTCTATTCTTTCTTAATCTCGGGAACGGTATCAGATAGATAAAAGTCGAGACCAGATACGGGAAGCTTAGGGGTAGGAGACCTTGATCAAGCATATGCAAACATCGGGTTTGTATCGAAATTCACATTATTTCAATTTAAAAATGTTCCCCTAAACGGAGTAAGAAAGATGACCTGTACGACTCTGTTGTCAATAGAAACGTTTGATGTACTGGGGCAAGACACTACTATAATTAAGGCTAATAAATCTATAAACACATTTTTGGCTGCTGGGATTCGCTTTTATTTAGCAAACCTAGGTTAATAGGCCATCGTGAAGCTACAATCTCTCTTGGAACATATTTTACCGTTAAATATCGTTCCAAAATAGATTACAATAAAAGAATAATAACGTTTACATATTTAAATATAAAGCGAAATAACTAAAAATGAATATAAATAACGAATAACTGTAAAATGTGAAATAAATTACTTAAGAATATACAAAAACATAACAATTATGATCTTTTAACAAACTTATTTCGTACAATGTACCGTACTTCCATGGCTTTGCTAGGCTGTCGATATCGCTTGCATTAATGCACTTATCTTTCAACCGTATTTTTGTATATTTCAAGTTTTTCAACGTTATGTGCTAATATAGAGGAGTGTGCAGACTTTAAGTCTGTACTGTACTGTACATCTAAAGACTTTGCCTCTTCCCATTCTATCATTTAGCCTTTAGTCTGCGCTAACCCGGAGAATACTGTTTCATTGGCTCTCTTTCCTACATTATATTAATGTTCATTAAGTTTAATTTTCATATTTCTTGTGATGATATCGTTCTAATCCTTGTCTATCCCCGACTGCATATTTTCATATGGTACCCCGTACACACCTGTCATTTCTTCTGTTTCTAATCTCTCCTTGTCATTTCTTAAATTCGATACTTAGTTGGGGCACTTTTTACAATTTTATTTGACTCTTCATGTTCTGCGATTTATTTCATGATGTTAGTTATATCTGTGTTAAAAGTGAATTTCGTGGTTCCACTAAGTTTGCTGTTTTTCCTAGGTTTATCATCATCAAACCTAATCAGACCTTCTATAGTGCTAGTTCTATATCATAGTGTTGTAGTCTAGTATAAGTGACAGGATACTAAACAAGGGTTACATCGGTCTCATCGCAAGGAGCTTGAAAATTAGACTTAAAGAACATCAATATAACATAAGAAAGAGATTCAATAACACAGTACTCTCAAGATTGGCGCAGACTGGGCTTAGTGATAAAATGAAAAGAAGCAAACATCTTTAAGACTGTACCTCCTTTACATTGGCGGAGAACGCTGAAAAAATTGAAATACACACAAACAGGTTGAAAGATGAGTGCATTAATGCAAGCGATATCGACAGCCTTGCAATGACATGAAAATACATTGTACAAAAATAAGTTCCTTAAAAGATCATAATTGCATCATTTCTAGTATATATTTTGTATATGTTGGGGTTATTTATCTTACATTTTACTGTTATTCATCATTTATATTAATTTTTAGTTATTTAAACTTTTCGTCACAAGTCTCTCAATTTTACTTAATTAAGTCTTGCCTCTATGCATGTTAACAACGAAATCAAAACGGCTTCAAGCTAACTCCGTTCAGGAGAAAATGTTTTAATTGAAATAACGTGACTTGCGGTTTAAACCAAACGTTCGTATATACTGTACTTAATCGAAACTATCTTTCCCTGAGGTTTCTATATATGGTCTCTTGTTTCACCTATCGGCCTATAACTCTGTTTATATTGAAGAAGGACAGACATCTGACAGGACTCCAGTGGAAATTCATAGGGCTACAATTTTAAAACCGCTACCCAATAACACAGTCTCTAGTAGACTTATGGTTGGCTCACAGAACATTGCTATCGGTTCCTTAACGAAATTATATAATTTTATCAACAGATTTTATTTGTGATATTTTCTCTTTTATTTATTTATTTATTTTTAGGTCTTTTTTCTTGGATAACATTATTATATTTTACTATTGGATTAATGTTTACGTACACGGATGTAACAGGAAAGCCAGAAGCTTTAGTACGTCTAAGAATACAAAATACTAATGCCTTTCCAGTAAGTTAAATGTATTCCGGTATTACCACTAAATTATAATAATTAATTTCGGGACTTTTCTACATTGTAATCGTTAAAAATATTAATAATTTTTAAAAATTATATATTATCTACACGATGATTACATGTATTATGTTTTTAATATAATAGAAGTTTGTTAATCCGTTACCGGATAATTAGGAATATTCGGTAATTCTGCATATTTTAGAAAGTTGTTGATAATCCGGAAATATGCGATAATTTTTCGCGTATCGTTAGGTGCTTCTACACATGGTATTAAAGAATTGGATTAGAATGACGCCTTAAGGCAAAGCCAAGAGATGATGCCTCCGGCAGAGTAGTAATTCAAAATGTAACAACATGAAGAAAAAATATCAAATGTTAAGTTGGAATGGAGAATTTTATGCTTTGAATTAATTTTCATTATAAACGAGCAATTATTTATTGTGAAATCGTCACAATCCCAGGCTGTAATTTATCGTCACGGTGGACTTTTGGGTTTAGTAGCGTCTTGCCTCTATACATGCTACTTTTACTGTCATCAAGAGAGTCATGCCGGTCATCTAATTCTGTACAACAGAAACTTTTTGAATTGAAATAACGTGACTACCAGTCCAAAGCGGGAGTTCTTATATAGCTAATCGGGGCCTTATGCTTAAGTCTTTTCACATCTCGTTTTCATTTTCATTTACATAATACCGTTCTGGAGATTGAGAAACGACAGCCAGACTGTCGGAATTTACAATTTACAATTTTTTTGAAATTGCAGTCCAAATGTTTGCTTTATGAACATTAGCAACATTAAAGAAAATAAAATTATGGTAATTTTAACGAACGAAAAAATATAATTTTTAATAATTTTTTTCAGTTATATTAAATTAGAAAATTACTTTAAGACATCCAAAAAATATATTTAAAGTTTAAATTAGTATTTTCTTGTATTTTGTTCACAATATTAGTTACATTTTACTTCCGTTGTACTAATTTTTCTTTTTCGGCTTTGTTATATATAACAGAGGAAAAGTATGTCGATCGGTGAAAAAATGTACTAAAACTTACTATACAACTTACTATACTGGTTTAGGGTCTAATTAACAGGAGGTGGGTGTCTTTGTCAAAAAGTATTAATTTCTCTCTTTGCTAATTAGAAGCTATATCAGTATGATAAGTCAATTTATAAACAAGATCTACGTGGATAATATAAAAATAAAATTGAAATTTGTTTTATTTTCAGTTAGTGACAAATTATAGCCATATTAATGTAACAAAAAATAATAATATAATGAGAAAGTGTGTAATAGCAAATTCGGCTGCTGTAGTGAATTTTGTACAAATCTACAGAGTCTGACTCTGTCTGCTTTTTCCTGTTCGACTGTTTAGAGTAGAGCCGTTGTTTCAGTCACTCGCCTACTACGGTTAGTCTCTTGCAGGGCTGTGGAGTCGAGTAAAAATCTACCGACTCCGACTCCGACTGTTTTTTACCATCCGACTCCGACTAGGGGCAGACTTGTTACCGAAAGAGACCCGGAAATTCTGATGTCATCACGTGACATCAGAATAAAATATTCAATAAATAGAGTTGTAATAAAGATAGAGCGTAGAAACTTTTTATTCCAAAGCTAAAAGACTTCTCTAAGTAATATATAAATATTTATTCGATAGTTTTTACTTTTCCGGCTGTTATAGGCCTGTATAACAGAGGAAAAGTGTAGCGCTCGGTCAAAAAATGACCCCTCCCAAATTTTTACATTTTTGGACTCGGGACACCTTGAAATTTTGAGATATGCAAAAGATTCGAGGTTTTTTCTATATGTGTGGATGTTAGACTGTGTGCGGGGGGCATGATTTCGTTCACCCTGTTTGAAGCCTAATAATTTCTGTGGTCAGAGTGGTCAGAATACGAGTCGGATGGTTTAACACAGGAGTTAGTTATTTAAGTCAAAGTGGTTGAACTAAATCGTGTCCCCATATACATTCTAACATCTTAAGCGACAACATCTTAACGGGTTCTACTGTACTATTATAAAATGACAAAAAAGCTTACTTTGAGGGTAAAGACGAGTTTTATTTTATTTTTTTAAATTTTGAACGCTAAAAACGAGTAAAATATTCATTAAGAGATATGACACATGGCCACCTTTATGTCTTCACCCTGTCCACCTTTAATTAAGAACCAAAATTTAATAGTATTAATGCTCCTTTATATGCAAGCCACAGTGTAAAGTTTCGTTTCTTAAACTTTACCCGTTCTGAGATATTGTTTAATATCCTATTTTTATCCCGTTTTATATACATAACAAGCTGGTAAGTAAATAGGAGTCGGAGTCGGCGGATTTTTTGACGACTCCGACTCCGACTCCGACTCCTGCTAAAACATCAAAACTCCACGACTCCGACTCCGACTCCGACTCCGACTCCACAGCCCTGGTCTCTTGTCTTCTTACGGAGTGATAACGACATTAATCTACTTATGCTGCTTGGTAGAAATGCCAGCCAAATTCGCCAAATTAAAATAATATACATTATTCATTTTTCAAAATTATTTATTTCAGGTGAAAATGTCAACAGTTTATCGGGTGGTTAAACAGGTGTCGGTGAATCATTTTCTTATCACGTTCCCATTCATTCATTTTGGTCACAAACTTTTGAAATGGAGAGGAATAGAAAGTGTAGAAACAATTCCAAGTGTTCGATCGATAATTGTAGACCTTATGTTTTATTACATCATATATGAATTCTTATTTTATTACATTCATAGGTACTATTGTCTCTTAAATTATTTTTTAGTATTAAAATACTAACTGAATAGTTTGACATTTTACTCAAATATCAAATTATTCCTTGTTTATTTTAAATTGTAGTTTAAGTGAAAAAGTAATTTATATTCGTGTTTTTAAATAAGTTTTATGTGTTTGCTATTTACTTTAATTATTATTGATCCTTACTTGAACTTAATGTAATGACAACTTTTCATACAAACACACAGACACACACAACAAAGCATGAAACATCTTTGATCAAGCCCTAAATTGTATTAACGAATTATTCGCAACAACGTTACACTATTTTACTAATTACATGTAAAACATACAAAGCAGTGAAGTAAACAGTATAACACAACTCTTCAGAAACAGAAATTAATCGTTTTGTCACCCTAAAGTTGATAATAGTATTTGTGAGTAGTAGAACTAAAATTGTTGTAACTACTAACACTACAAAACATTTTCGTAATTATCTTATTTTGCGCATCGTAACAATTACCTGCACAACCATTCACACGTGTGTGCATCATGCTCAATTTACAAACAACCGCATGTTTGACGCAGTGTTATTTTGGTAAATTTTAAAACAATGTCTCCTTACCAATTTGTCTTAGCATTAGCATAAAATTAAAATAGAGCATGTCCGTTTGTGCACAGCAAAAACGGATTGAAAAATTTTTGAAATTATTGAAACAATGCCCGTAAATTTTTATCTATTCTTGATAAAAAGAAGTTCTAAGAAGACAAAATTGTCATTTGCGATTCTTTAGTTTTTGTAGCTAAGGAATAGAGAACAGTTAAACATAAACATCTGAACTTATAATGGGGGAACCTTGCATATAGGCACGAAATAAACTAATTCAGTGTCTATTTTGACTTTTGTTAAATTGCATTAGAGTGAAATCACGTGGCGCTCATGTGTAATAAAATGGGCTCATCAACTACACTTTTCACTCTGTACACCTAACTTTGCTTTCATCACTTTCTTCTATGTTGCATAATGACCTTATTCTCTAAACACTTCATTTTACTGGCACAAATTGTTACTAAATTTTTCTACTATTGAACACAAGACCGTGTTATTATTAAAACACTTGGCGTTTATTCACTTTATTCAGTTGATACGGGCACTTTTACACGTTTCGGGCGTATAGCCCCTCATCAGTCAACTGATAAGAAGAAACATTTACATTCGATTATTACATTTTGTAAAAATTATATAACGATTCTAAAACATGTAACTTTTAAGACATACCATTTAAAAATTCAATGACACTCGTACAGCACAAGTTATTATTCACTGCTGTTAGGATAAGTTGATAACATTGATAACATAAACCTACATATATTAAATTAAAAAATAAAACGCTGTATAATTATACACGCTTATACTGATAACCCACAGAACTATATTAATTTTTGTTTGCTATTGTTTCTTACTGTTAAGTAGTCATGACACATCCTTTATCTTCTTACTAAAGTTGATAAATATATAGGCAGAATCCTTTCTAATGATTAATGAATATATTTGTTGGTTTCTCACAACATTTCATTTGCGCATAACAGAAATCAGATAAACGTTTATCTGATTTCTATGTGCAAATGAAATGTTGTGAGAAATTTAATAATTAATATATTTATTTATGTACTTTATTAATATTTAACATAAACTTTTATTATTTAAAACGATGCAATATATGAAATTTCAGATATGACATTTTTTGTGTAATGCATGTTTATTACTTCTACAGTCGTGTAAGTAGGATTGTATTTTTAAAGATTTATATATTTATTTATTTTTTAGGTTGTTACATCACCCTAAACTTTATAGACACATTCACAAACAACATCACGAGTGGACCGCCCCCATCGCTATAACAGCAATGTATTGTCATCCTATAGAGCACTTGTTGGCTAATGTGATTCCACTGTACATTGGTCCATTGCTGAAGAAGAGTTTTCCATTTACCATCTTTCTATGGTTTACTACATCTATTATCATAACATTGATCGAGCATTCTAATTATCATCTTCCAATTATAAAACTAAGCGAAACGCATAATTTTCATCATAAGAGGTAAATATATACGTCTATAACTTGATTTTACCGGTTTATTTAAAATAACTAATGCGTTTTATTTTATTTTTTTGACAACTAGACATATGCAGAATACGCCATTGTCTTCTACTTTTTTATTTTACATGGTTATTTTTTATTTGTCTTCGATTTTTAAATAAATTCGTCGTTTTCGACTTTTTAAATAAACACATAAACACACCCTTATTGGACCATGTTTAGATTACGATGTAAATCTAAATTACAGAGTAATTTTTGTATTGTACTTGGGAAAATGTTTCTAAGACTAAACAGTGTGTTTTGTCAGATTATATAATTTAAAAAAAATTACAGTATAATTAAATTTATTTGCCCTAATTAATGCAAATTTTTTATTATTTTGTTATAATTTATACTTTTATATATTTGTTATTCATCGCTTTCTGTATGTTTTTACATTTTTATTTAACTTTGTTAATTAATTCACAAAATATTATAGTAAGAAATATTGTAAACAAACCCACGTGTTTCTGCGGTCACGTGACAGATCACGTGACCGCAGAAACCCCTGCGGCGGATGGGGTGACACCATTCTATTTCCTGTGACTTTCCTATGACGTAAAGCTATCTAAGAAATAAAAATAATTTTATATATTAAATGTTTTCCATTATATAAAAGCATTATTTCAGTAAATAAATTTATTTCTCATTGTTTAGTTATTTATTATTAATTACATTTAAATATACAGTAGAACCTCGAAAACTCGGCTCTCGATAACCCGGCACTCCGGATAACTCGGCCACACACTGGCAGGGCAAAAAAATCCTTAGTTAATTAATTTTCATTATAGACAGCTTTATAAAAGTATAAAAGCTCTCATAAAGTATTTTTCTAAGGTCTGTCTTACCAGGTAAATTACTGTACACAGTGTATTCATTAATTTTCATTTTCATGTAGTAAAGGCTCTATGCCTTCATAAAGGACGTACTTTTCCTTTGTTTAAGGGTATTTGGGCAGTTTATTCTCTGTTATATTCTCAAGTAAACAATANATTTTGCTTTATCAACGCCATTAATTGACAAACCTGAACATTCATTACTGATGTCTATCTAATTTTGACCCTTTAAAACAAACCAGACTCGAAAGGGTTCAACAAAAAGAAACAAGCTATAAAAAATAATATCCCGACCCGAAATTAATCTGTAATTTATTAACATTTATTTTTTTGCTCCACACAAAGAATATTTTGCCTTATCAACGCCATAAATTGACAAACCTGAAGATTCATTACTGATGTCTATCTAATTTTGACCCTTCTGAACAAGCCTGACTCGAAAGGGTTCAACAAAAAGAAATAAGCTATAAGAAATAATATTCCGACTCGAAATATATCGAGGAATATAAATATATATATATTACGTAAAAGAGGAAGCGATCATCAAATATATATATAATTCATCTGTTTATGATCGCTTCCGCTATGAGAACATCAACAATCTTAATATTCGACAAATTTACGTCATGAGTAATATGATCAAAAATTCACGTGATCAGCTTTTACATGTGAGGGGATCGCTTCATATAATGTGTTATAATTCGTGAAGATATATAAGTATACGAACATAATATACATGAAAATGTAGAAAACAGAATTCTCCATTTAAATAGCATATAGCCAAACAGAAAATATGAGTTGAGATAATTTTACTGCGATTTGATCGGACACGATTTTACAAGTCATTAACAAGAAAAACGAATTTATTTTAAAAGAGTAAAACACACAAGCAAATGAAAAATATACGAAACAAAACTACTATTACTGGCATATTAGCAATATTTTTTTCATACTTCTATTTTAAAAATTTGATTTTATAGAATTTTTGAAATAATACAAGTACATTGACACAAATGACCTTCAACCGGCCCCGACGTTTCTATGACCAAGTTGTAAAACAGCTACCTGCCCGCACCTGAGGTCGAGGGGGTAAATCCTTTCGAGCTCGCAGGTGCGCGGCGGGTCCATAAACCAAACTGGTTTGAGAGATAGTTGATTCTCGCTGGCGCAGAGATGTTCCGGCGTTTTTAAGTTTAATTTTCTTGATAACAATACATTCTACGCATAAAAAGATTACATCATCGTTTTCTTTTGTTATTATTCTACATATTCGTATATATTTTGGATTTTATTTTATTATAAATTTGTCATTTTCGATTTTTATAAAAACATACTACTTAGATAGCAGTGTGCCATCTTTAGTATCGAAGTAAATGTTCCTTTTTCTCTTCGTTTCTTTAATTTTTTCCTAATTTTTTGTGATATTACAAATTTATTTAGTTCATTACATATTTCTATTACACTTCTNATATATTATTAAAAAAATTTTTTTAACTTTGCGTCAACTTTACAAAATAAAGGACAAAATGCTTATTTTAGAAAATAAATAAAGTTAAAGGACAGAGCAGTGAAATAAAGGACTGTCCTCTTAAATAAAGGACGTATGGTCACTGTATCCATAACGTACCACTAAATATCCAAATGGCACCACTCACCGATCAGCTGAATGACGTCAACCCACCCACATAGGAATGCCGGTCAATTATATTTTGTGGTCGTCAGAACGAAGTCATGTTGTCCACAATTAATTCTGAGCATTAAATATTTTTATGATATACAGGTAACCCCCGTATAACACGGTAGTTACGTTCCAAAAAATTGCCGTGTTATGCGAATCCGTGTTATACGAAACAAAGAACTAATACGAAAAGGAGGGTTAGGTTCCAAAAATTAAAAAAAATGCTAGTATATTTTCATAATTAAGATAAATATCTTCATTAAAATTTTTTTAAGTGATACATATTAATATAAATTAAACAATGTTTTCTTCGTCATCACTAAAAACACTATTAATTAACCGAGAGCGTTTTCTTTTTGGCAAGTTATCCTTATCCTCTGAGCATTTTTCTGCATTATCTTCAGATCCATGCTTTACCTTTTGCAAAATGTATGTAATTTTAGATTGCTTGCTTCTAGTTAAAAGGTCTTTATAAATTTCCTTATATGGTGCTAAGCACTTATGAAGAATAAAGCAAGTATGGAATAAGGGAAAAACATTCGGCAACATCAGAAGCAGAAGCGTCGCGATCTGGCAACATTGAAACAAGTTTCGAGAAGGACCACGTGTATCGACAGAAGGCGAGAAGAGAAAATTTACATACTTAAGTACTAATAGTTCACGAAAATAATAATTTTCGTGAACTATTATTACTTAAGTATGTAAAAATTTATTACATTTCCTGTTGTACGAGGGTTTTACCCAATTCTCGAACCGTGTCAGAGTGAATCCGTGCTATAAAAGTACCGTGTTATACGGGGGATGGTACCAATTCTCGAACCGTGTTAGAGTGAATCCGTGCTATAGAAGTGCCGTGTTATACGGGGGTTACCTGTATTTTATATGAAAATTTTTAAAATTAACTTAATTTGCTTAGAAAATAGATTATTTTTTTAGTTGTAATATTGAGTGAGTATAAAGTGAAAATATAGTACAATGTTTAGCTTGCACGTTTTCTTAAGTTTATAAGAATAATTTAAAAATGGTTTAATTTTACTTGATGAATTACTAAGATTATTTATTTATTTGAACGAATTTTAACTTCATAATTGGTCTTTATACACCTCTGAACCAAATCAAACACAATCGATAATTTTAATATTGTGATTAGTGTTTTAAATTTAAATATACGTGCACAGATAATGAATAACAGAAAATTTATATTTATTCATAAAAAGTTCGAGAAAGGATGAAATTTATAATTGAGACAAGTTAATTAGCAAAATCTTTGAGTAATTAAAAAAGTGACATCATCATGCTGAATGGCAGTACGTGTACTTATGCCGGGTTTTCGAATCGTTACGCATTAATCAGTGCCGGCCCGAGCAAACTCAGCACCCTAGGCAAATGACTTTGATGTCGCCCCATTTAAAAAAAAATTAGCAACAATATAAAACACCAATGTAAAATAGAGTATCTAATTTTTATTCAAATACGTAATAAAACAGCATAGACAGGATTGTGATCAAAAAACATTTATTTTTTATTATTTATTGTAATTTATGCATGTAGGCCTACTTTCGCCATGCCGCCCTTCCGAATTCCAGCGCCCTAGGCCATCGCCCGGTTCGCCTATATGGGCGAGCAGGCCCTGACATTAATTTCCGCAGTAATTGTACAAAATATTCGAAATAGTTGTTGGATGTATCTCAACTGAATATTTTTCAAATTGATTGATAAATAATGCCGAGAGCTGTGAGAGCACGAATAGCAAAAAGAAGTTATATAGCTATTATTGTTCATAATTATGGACAACGTGAATCTACAGCAGAGCAATCTCAAAGACTGGAAGAGCAACGAATTCGTTCGGCTCAGAATCGAATGCGATAGCGAGGAATTTTTTAGGTTTTAAATCAATATAACTTATTCAGAAGATTTATGATTTTATTCTTTTTTTATATTTTTCAATAAATTACAGCGATACTACACATTGATCACCAAAAATAATGAAAAATTACCGTATATCTGCGCAGATAAGACAACAGTTAAATCATAAAAAAGGCTCCCAAAATCGGGAGTCGTCTTACAGGACAGATACAAAAGAAAAAAAAAATTAGATTAAAAATTATATAAATTAAATCCATTATAAAATAAAATAAATCACTCACAAATGAACTTAAATAACCCATACGACGTTTTTGTGAATAGTCAAGGTCATTACTCGAATGCCTGAATCAGTGCCAATGTTTGCAATAATCGCAAGGCAGTACTGTCAGATGCAAAAAAAATAAAATTTGTTCATTAGAAAAATTACGAATAGAAATAATTCCGTATATTCTATGCAGTATTGTTATTCAGACGATGATTGCTGATCTAAACTAAATTCATAGGCCGTTGATAGTTTGGGGTTCATCTTATAGGACAGATATATAGTAAAACTATAAAACTTTGACGAAAATTTATACCTCGTTTTATCTGAAGGTCGTCTTATCTACGCAGATTTATGGTAGTTCAAATTTTCCAAGTTCTATATGTACAGTAGAACCTTGATTATCCGCCCTAATTGGGGACCGGGGTTGGTCGGATAATTGAAAAGTCGGATAACCGAAAAGTATGAAAAAATCCATTATTAGTGTAGTATATTATTATATCCCATGTAATTAGTATATTAGTATATTAGTATATCGCTATTAACCTATTTTGCGTTGAATTTTCATCGATGTTAAGCCTAACAAAAATTTTTTAAAATAATAATCGTCGCTATTGTATCGTTAAAAATTAGAAAATTAAGCTTCGTTTAAATACTGGCTCCCTTTCATGGTCGAATGAGTGTTGCCAGCTAAAACACGTAAAAATAATATTAAAGTAGCCAAGACATAGCCAAATATTGTAGCGCCACATCACTAGCGGACATTTGAAATTTGC
>NW_019385776.1:68682-77554 GCF_000671375.1 Centruroides sculpturatus
GGCTACTCAAATATTTTACGTTTTTGATACTAAATTAACATCTGAAGTATAATTTTTTATTGTTTTTATATTTTTCAATATATTTATTTTGTTTGTACAAAATAAAAAAATAATTTTTAACGATACAATAGTCTTCGTTAGGCTTAACATCGACGAAAATTCAACGCGAAGCGACACGCAACGGAGAAAAATTTCAACATGGGATAAATTAATATATTTTTTGTACATAATCGGTTATCCGAAATATCGGTTCCCCCGAACAACTCCAGTCCCCAATTGATTCGGATAATCGACGCACTACTGCAGTTTTCTTTATATTTAAAAAAAATGTGACTGGCTAATATTATTTTTAAATACTTTTTGCTAAGAAACTTACTATACTACCTACTAATACTTACTAAGTTGTTACATGAATGTCGTCTATTTACTCGATGTTAAGAGAGATTTTTGTTAATTTTTAACGTTTATTTGCATAGTTTGTTACATAAAGGTTTTTTCAATTTATGTGAGTTTAAAGAGATCTCAGCGATGCTTAAAAAAGAATAAATTTAACATGAAGACAGTGATTTTAAGTCTGGTTAGTCTGACTATAAGTCTGATTAGTTAGAGTGATTAAATTAGCTAGGTGTATACCGTAAAATACGTTGATTTTTGTCTAAATTTTGATTTGTTGACTTCTGTAAGATTTTTCTTATTTTTTATTAACCCTCAATACCGAAATAATCCCGGGATCCCGAGATTGACTAAGTATAACCCCGAAATCCCGGGATTACAAATAAGAACCGGGATCGAATTCCCTACTTGCACCTATGTTATGAAATTAAAAAAAAAAAAAAAATTGGAGTTATGTAACACAAATTCCAACAAAATTCGATGACATAGGGTACATTTCAACAAAAGAAATAGGAAACAAGAAGGAATACACGATTACAACTATCAGTGTTGTATCAATTGTCATATAAGTTGTGTAGCGTAACAGAATCTATATCTCGTGTTTGACTTTATTCATAAAATCGTCAGCTGCATATTAAACTTGACCTGAAAATTCTTTACAGCTGATATTAATTTTATTCAAAACCTTCGATTCTTCGTAATTTTCCTCTAGTAAAATACTTTTTTCCTGTAATATCTGTGTTTTTGCTAGGTTATTTGCTGTTTATATGCATAGAATTAATATGAATTTGCTGAAATATTGCTAGATATTCGGGAATAAAGTAAAAATTATGTGTTTTTTATGTTAATTAATTATTTTAATAAAACTGAAAGTTGCTAATGTTTTACGCAAATAATTATTTTGAGGTGATTTCAGCTTTTATTTTGAAAAATTATTATTTAAAGATATAATTTATGAAATATTTTCTATTAAACTATCATTTTTACTTTTCCGACTGTTATACATAGCAGAGTTGAGTTATGACGATGGGTCAAAAAATGACCCACTATAAGACTTTTATATTTTTGGATTCAGGGAATCATAAAACATCCAGAAATGCTTAAAAATTCCCGGTTTTCTTCTGAATGTATGTACTGTATGTTAGTGTTTGTGGGGGAAAAATTTTGTTCACCCACTTAAATTAATAGAGAAGTTGCGGCCGTTGTATTCAGCCCAAAACGTGAACGGCGGACGATCGAGCGACGCCATCTGGCTATTCTAGACGGTCGATAATGACGTTTGCTACGTCTTGCATGGCGAGTAGAAAATCGGTTTAAACTTCTTCATTTTTTGTGTTTGGAGTTAAAATTATGACCTATTTTATTAAAATAATGATTATTTAAGCATATGCGAATAATATTATAAACAAACAGACGATTTTAATCCAGAAATTATTTAATTATTCAGTTTTTTAGCAAGTGATGTAGAATTTACATATATTTGCCTTCATAATAGCTTAACTTAAGGTAGGTTTGTTCTTCCACAGCATCTTCTACCATAAACAGCGTAATACGTTTGTAAATTTTCTAAAAGTTAGTTT
This sequence comes from Centruroides sculpturatus, assembly GCF_000671375.1. NCBI lineage: Eukaryota > Metazoa > Arthropoda > Arachnida > Scorpiones > Buthidae > Centruroides > Centruroides sculpturatus. The sequence continues at coordinate 70,656 of NW_019385776.1, forward strand.
TCCAAGCTGCTTTCGAATTTAGATAAGCCCAGTGGCATACCGTAGGGGGGCGGTAGGGGCGGTCCGCCACGGGCGGCACTTTCTAGGGGGCGGCAAAATTTCACAAGAAATAATAATATCTTGTAAAATTATAAAACATCCTAATCTATACTTGCATCGCGCCTACGATAGTGCTATCGTTAGGACAGTCCGGGAATCGGCTCGCCGGGTGAACTAATAACTTTTTCATCCGAGGAGTTCCTGCGAAACCTGTTGACCTTCTTTTTTTTTGCTTGTTCATTCGCGTTCATATACACCACTAATATCGAACAGAACTATTTTAAACAGGTCGCTGCGCTACCACCGAATTTTTCATTGCTTGTTCTGTGACAAAACTAAATTTTGGTCTTTTAAATTAAAATACCTAAATAAGGGGGTCGAAATTTTCCTCCGCCCCGAACGGCTGACACCCACGGTACGCCACTGGATAAGCCACGACTTCCCTGGACAAAAGTATGAGGTAGTCCTATCGTCCGATCGTATGGTAGGAGACACCACGCTAATTAAAAATAATTATTTAGTGTTATTAAACATCCTATAAATACTTTAAAATAGTTTCATTTGTTTATTTACCTTCGCTGATAACCATCGATGTTAAATGAACCGCCATTTTTTCAACCATTTTCCCGTGAGTCAATGCGCGACGTTCACTGGGTCACGTGATGTTGCGAACGTGCGCCGCAATAATTTTTTCTTGGAGTTAAAACGTAAACCGTGTACTTCTGCTTGCCGTGTACAAGTAACGTTTGAACTTGCGCCGCAATCTCTCTAATAACTCCTGTGCCTTTTGTCGAAAATTTCTGAAATATTGCACAGTGGTTTGTGTATTAGGGGGATTGATGCTGTTAAATTTTGGAGGTTAATGATTAAGAGGGTGGGATAGAGGGGTTATGTGTTATATCTCGAGTGGGTCGAACATATTGAACATTTTATTTGTTATTAGCATTTAGAATTATTTAAAAATCTAATCTCTAACATAAAAATTAAGTTTTTCGCCATTTTACAATATTTAAAAAATATAAAAAGTTTTTAAAATAAAATATCGTAAGAGATGACACCACCAAATGATGCCGGGAAACTTAAGCTGTTGAAATATTTTATATTTTTGTTCATTAACACGTGGGCATATAGGACGAAAGCCAGAAATCTCCTCTTCTTAAAGCTCCTTATCAATGTTTTTTGTTTTGCTTGTATTTTAACCTTATGCATTATTACGTTGCTAAATAAACCTGACTAATGTGTTTTAATTTCGTAACACCACTGTTGTATATAATAAAATGCTAAGTAGAATATAAGTAAAATTAAAAGTATACGTAAATAAAAAATCTATTGTTTTCAGAATAAGTATTTTCTGATTATTCAGCTTTCTGTTTTCAAGTAAAAAAGTAAGGAATTATGATGACTGAAATAGCTTCGTCTAGTTTTTCTTATTATCAGAGAAATCCGTATAACAAGACTTATGTAACTTACTTCACGTATACATTTATTATAATTTCACGGTTTTCTAGTTAAAAAAATCAGGTATTTTTGGTATATTATAATTTATTAAATTACATTCGTAAAATCCGGCACGAGAAACACATTATAGACACATCTCATGCAAAATACCTGTTTATATACATATTTTAAATAAAACAATTCCGTGAAAGTGACAAATAAACTAAATTTATGAAAATTATTCAAAATTGTCGATGCATTCATTTCCATGTTGCACAATTACTAAACCACTTTATAAAATATCTTCAAAATTCTAAATTTCTCTTAAATACGAAATTATTTTTTTCCTACATTTAAGGAAATTTTTAAATTTAAGATCTATACACAGCAACAGGGGGTGGGGAAATAGGAAAAAGTAAAACTATGTTTCATTTTTAGTTGGCAGCGAGTTGGCACTGGACTTGACTGGTCACGTGAATTTTCTGGATTTTCTTCACGTGTTCTAACACATAAATAGGGGACAGTTTCCTACAGAAAGTCCTACAGTATGTCAGCTCCCCTTAATAGATTGTCAATGTAACAGATGCCAACGTAATCAATAATAAGTATATGTATGGTTACGTAAGTATGATATGGTTACGTAAAAATTAACTCGACAAATAATCAGATCCATTTGATAAAAGTAGTAAAAAAATTAAACAATATTCATGTTTAATATCTGCTAAATATATTGTCAAAAATAATTTACATTTATGTCAAATGTAAAATAATTTAACAGAATTCACTTATGCAATAAACTCTATTTGAACTTCTACTACTTGAGTAAATTATAGATTAAAAATAATACAGGTATACCTCGAGTTACGTCGTTTGTCAAAAAATATATGGAAAAATAAAAATCAAGTTTAAGTGATTTTATTCGACTTATCATCTGTCCGCCACAAATATTGAAATCGTAATATCACTATAAAAGTGATAAAAGCACGTAAAATCATATTAAAATGCATACATTTACAGTAAATGTTAATAATATAATCATCATAAATCGTAGAGAACGAAATATGAAAACATCTGTGACTCTGTGTTGTCATCTTATTTAACGGTCTTTAAGAAGTCAATTTTGGCAATTTTACACGGTAGTTCTAACATCTACTGTTTGGCGTCGTTGTCAGCGCCGCTCATTATTGATAAATTTAACATAAATTACAGTTGACCCCCCTATAACACTGTTGATAATTCCGTTTTATATGAATTCCATGCTGTACGAGTCACTGAAATTTTACAAGTATGTGTGCCGGACTGCGAACGGCTGATGTATTTGTAAAATCTCATCATAGAGTTGTAAAATTATCAACAGTGTTATAGGGAGTCAACTGTAGTATATTTTTTACTATCGTAAAATAATTTTAATAACTGTATTTGTTATTTAACTTTACAAAATTATCTTATTTTATAATGTCTTAGAGCAAACCACATTCACAATTAGAGTCTGCGATATACCGTAAACATCACCAAATTGTAAACATGTATATTTACAAGTATCTACGTACTGTACATGTATTCGTAAATTTAGATTACTGTTTTTCTGTACTATATTAAAAACTAAAATTTAATTGTTTGTACTGGAAACTTGCCAGTNCACCAGAACATGCATTCAAGACAATCGTCTGATTTTTATCTAAAACAATTATATTTCAAATCGAGTAATAATGGTATATTTTATTATGCAATACACCGATTGATAAATGTTAAATTTCCTGTTTTCTTGTTAATTGTGTTCAATTTCTATATATTGAAGTCAAGAATATTGGATACACACTTTGTTTCGTAATCTCTATTCAGCAAAGATGTAAGTAATTTTATTCAATATCTACGTATTTTATAAAAGAATAGTAAAATTATAAATTGAATTCAATGTTTCCTAAGATTTAGTATATTTTGAACGCTAAATCCACCATTTTTTAAAATAATCTCTATTGTGTATAATTTAGTATCGAATTTTTCAAAATTAACAGTGTCTTTCGATACTTGAGCTGTGTTCTGTAAAACTATTAAACTATTTTATGTTACGTACAAGTATTAAGTGCGCGGTTAATCGTTCCTGGTAAGATACGGTAACAAATCTTTTATTATGTTAAACTATTAAGCTATGTTATTTCACGAACCATTATTAAGTGTGCGGTGCACAGGCGCTTAGTAGTTCTACGTAACACATTACATAGCTTAATAGTTTATCTTAAAGTTTTATACACCTTACATGAATCTGAGTAAATTTCTTTAATTAAAGTGGCAATCAGAATTGTATTGTCTTCGATACTGTTAAATATTTATATGGATATTATACACTTAATAAAGCAGAAAGTTGTTTTACATCGATTGCGTTGATTGGTCTTGCGCCAGATGGACATTCAGGAGTGTAAAACTTTTAATTAAATTTTTTTTAAAGAGTTAACTCAGTTAAAGCAAAATGGCGCCGCAATGGAACCGGATGCACCGCCATTATGTAGAACGAAACGGTTTCATCTCCAGCAACTACAGGGAAAGTGATAAAAATATGTAATAAATATATAACTTCTATAAAAATTGTAAGTACTTGAAATCCACGGTTAAATCTCCGACGCCAGAAAGAAAAAATGGCGACTCGGTATGCCGGAGTGCGATGTTAATTTTGTATTATTGACAGCTTGTGTTGATCAAGTGACATAGATGAAACACAATCTGATTTGTTACGTTGGGCATTTTATAATTGGCATTCCTTTACATATACAATATATAAATATGGTTAATTTTATATAAAGATAACTTCTTCAACTTAATGAAATTTCAATTGCTGAANTGCTGAAGAAGAGTTTTCCACTTACCAACTTTCTATGGTTTACTATATCTATTATTATAACATTGATCGAGCATTCTAATTATCATCTTCCAATTATAAAACTAAGCGAAACGCATAATTTTCATCATAAGAGGTAAGTAGAACGAAACGTAAACAATTTAAAGAAACATCTTGCAACTTATGCCATTATTTATTTTTATAGATTCAATCAGAATTTTGGAAAAGTGAATGCAATCGATCGTTGGCATGGAACCAACTCTCCCATTACTAAAATCACGAGATTCTTTGGAGATTTAATAATTCAATCACATTCTTTTTTGAAGAATATGCATTCAAACATCACGAAAAACAAGTAGAAATTTGCAGAAATTGAGTGGATATCCTTTAATAAGTAACACTACAATGTTTTTAAACCACTTTAAAACTGAATTTACATCATTTTTGATATTACTGATGAAATATCGTTTATGTAATGTGTAAATGAATCGTTTTCTTAAAAGTATTAGTCGGAATTACTAGAAATGTTGATATATTAGGTATTTTTAACAATGTATTTCAGTATTAAACTTATAATAGAGTATGAAACATATTGCTTAAAAATTATTGTCAGCTTAGTAGAATAGTGATAATACTTAATAATAAAGTTTTGAAAAAGTAATTTATACACTTTTTAATTAAATATGCTACTTTTACTTTAAAATACCCATTTTATGAAAATAGGTATCAAGTTGGTATCTTGACTTCCTATAAGCACCGTACCTTTACATACAATACTGTTTTATATAATATTACTGTTATATACTATATAACTATGTTATATTACATATTAATAGCCTGCTATTTTATATAAAATATCAGTAGTAGAATGTCATTAATATAGTATTAAGTTGTATATAGTATAAAAGAAACTTTGAGTTATGTGAAAACAATTGCAAACAGAATTAATCAGATTTTTGTATGTAGTTTCTGGTGATAGATTATTTTTTATCGATGAAGCTAATATAAAATTTTATTTATTAAAAATTAAAATATATGAAAATAACCTAATATAACTTTATCCTTCGTGCTGTCTTATTGTTATTTTTGTAACGTAAACTTAGAAATTTTAAATTGCCAATAATTAAGTTCTATAAGATCCAGTGATTACTTTTAATGTCGCCAGATAGCAAACATTACATAAGAACTGTTGTTTGAGAGAAAGATTGTAAAGTATCGATGAAAGATATATCAAGAGAAATTGTTACTTATCTTCAAATATTTTTTCCTCCTGGTCTTATGAACTCGATTGCATCTTCCAAAATGTTACATTTTTCAAAATGATTAGTTATGAAACTCTTCTTTTACATGCAATAAAATTTTACATTATTTAATCTGTAATTTATTAACATTTATTTTTTTGCTCCACACAAAGAATATTTTGCCTTATCAACGCCATAAATTGACAAACCTGAAGATTCATTACTGATGTCTATCTAATTTTGACCCTTCTGAACAAGCCTGACTCGAAAGGGTTCAACAAAAAGAAATAAGCTATAAGAAATAATATTCCGACTCGAAATATATCGAGGAATATAAATATATATATATTACGTAAAAGAGGAAGCGATCATCAAATATATATATAATTCATCTGTTTATGATCGCTTCCGCTATGAGAACATCAACAATCTTAATATTCGACAAATTTACGTCATGAGTAATATGATCAAAAATTCACGTGATCAGCTTTTACATGTGAGGGGATCGCTTCATATAATGTGTTATAATTCGTGAAGATATATAAGTATACGAACATAATATATATGAAAATGTAGAAAACAGAATTCTCCATTTAAATAGCATATAGCCAAACAGAAAATATGAGTTGAGATAATTTTACTGCGATTTGATCGGACACGATTTTACAAGTCATTAACAAGAAAAACGAATTTATTTTAAAAGAGTAAAACACACAAGCAAATGAAAAATATACGAAACAAAACTACTATTACTGGCATATTAGCAATATTTTTTTCATACTTCTATTTTAAAAATTTGATTTTATAGAATTTTTGAAATAATACAAGTACATTGACACAAATGACCTTCAACCGGCCCCGACGTTTCTATGACCAAGTTGTAAAACAGCTACCTGCCCGCACCTGAGGTCGAGGGGGTAAATCCTTTCGAGCTCGCAGGTGCGCGGCGGGTCCATAAACCAAACTGGTTTGAGAGATAGTTGATTCTCGCTGGCGCAGAGATGTTCCGGCGTTTTTAAGTTTAATTTTCTTGATAACAATACATTCTACGCATAAAAAGATTACATCATCGTTTTCTTTTGTTATTATTCTACATATTCGTATATATTTTGGATTTTATTTTATTATAAATTTGTCATTTTCGATTTTTATAAAAACATACTACTTAGATAGCAGTGTGCCATCTTTAGTATCGAAGTAAATGTTCCTTTTTCTCTTCGTTTCTTTAACTTTTTGCTAATTTTTTGTGATATTACAAATTTATTTAGTTCATTACATATTTCCATTATACTTGTCATGAGTTTTGATAATTGTTTTTTTTTTTTTTTTTTACCAACAACCCTTTGTTC
>NW_019385776.1:81581-106846 GCF_000671375.1 Centruroides sculpturatus
AGGACGCGACGGCTTCTTCTCCCGAAAGTTCCAAGTGACGGATCTGTTGTTGTGTGTGTGTCTCGCACCCATCTTCGTCTCCATCTCCCGACCTCGGATCGACAACTTTCCATCAACGGAAGTCGACCGCATCGTCCTGGAATCGTCGAGACGTGATGGAATGGTTCATTCGCGAACAAGGGACACTACTTCAAAATGGGACTATCTTGGAAAGGAGAGGAAGACCCAGAGGCCGCAGCCGCCACAGAACTTCCAAGATCGCGGGAATCTTGTAAGCTTCTTTCGTGTTTAATAAACGGTTGTGTTGTTTGTAAACGAGGCATCTATCTCTGACTCAACTGCTTCCACATGGCGTTGATTGTTACCGCTCGGCAATCCAAACGGCAAGGGAGACGATGACGATACGTATCAACTATTATCGTTCGTCGAATGACTTTTTTATTTCTCCCCCCCTTTCGGCCCCCACAGAAAGTGAAAAAGGGAATAGTGAAGTGTGAAAAGTAAAAATATAAAAAACAATGGCAAAGTGTAAGAAAGAATTTTTGTGGTCTCGAATCATATTGAAACAGAAATAATCAGACAGAAGAGCAACTTGAAAATTATAGGGAAACACATCGAATCAGAGAAAGATTATGTAGAGCAAGAGAAACGGCCTTTTATGTAAAAAAAAACTACATTACATATAAATGTACGAACACATAAAAACCCAGCGAAGCGGGTACTTGCAGCTAGTTAATCATATATTATTAAAAATGCATTTATAAATAAAATACAGAACTGGGAACGGTTATTCGTGGCTTAGCCAAGTGACAAGTGAATTGACTCCTGGAACCAATTACCGACGTAAGGCGGAGAATACCTGTACTTTAGTGTAGAAACACCAGAACATACATTCAAGACAATCGTCTGATTTTTATCTAAAACAATTATATTTCAAATCGAGTAATAATGGTATATTTTATTATGCAATACACCGATTGATAAATGTTAAATTTCCTGTTTTCTTGTTAATTGTGTTCAATTTCTATATATTGAAGTCAAGAATATTGGATACACACTTTGTTTCGTAATCTCTATTCAGCAAAGATGTAAGTAATTTTATTCAATATCTACGTATTTTATAAAAGAATAGTAAAATTATAAATTGAATTCAATGTTTCCTAAGATTTAGTATATTTTGAACGCTAAATCCACCATTTTTTAAAATAATCTCTATTGTGTATAATTTAGTATCGAATTTTTCAAAATTAACAGTGTCTTTCGATACTTGAGCTGTGTTCTGTAAAACTATTAAACTATTTTATGTTACGTACAAGTATTAAGTGCGCGGTTAATCGTTCCTGGTAAGATACGGTAACAAATCTTTTATTATGTTAAACTATTAAGCTATGTTATTTCACGAACCATTATTAAGCGTGCGGTGCACAGGCGCTTAGTAGTTCTACGTAACACATTACATAGCTTAATAGTTTATCTTAAAGTTTTATACACCTTACATGAATCCGAGTAAATTCCTTTAAAGTGGCAATCCGAACTATATTCTCTTCGATACTGTTAAATATTTATATGGATATTATACACTTAATAAAGCAGAAAGTTGTTTTACATCGATTGCGTTAATTGGTCTTGCGCCAGATAGACATTCAGGAGTGTAAAACTTTTAATTAAATTTTTTTTAAAGAGTTAACTCAGTTAAAGCAAAATGGCGCCGCAATGGAACCGGATGCACCGCCATTATGTAGAACGAAACGGTTCCATCTCGAGCAACTACAGGGAAAGTGATAAAAATATGTAATAAATATATAACTTCTATAAAAATTGTAAGTACTTAAAATCCACGGTTAAATCTCCGACGCCAGAAAGAAAAAATGGCGACTCGGTATGCCGGAGTGCGATGTTAATTTTGTATTATTGACAGCTTGTGTTGATCAAGTGACATAGATGAAACACAATCTGATTTGTTACGTTGGGCATTTTATAATTGGCATTCCTTTACATATACAATATATAAATATGGTTAATTTTATATAAAGATAACTTCTTCAACTTAATGAAATTTTAATTGCTGAATTTTTTTTGTTTGCGCTTCCATCCCAAAATGTTTCTGAGATTATTAAAAATTCAGTGTTTTAATTTTTGATTTTTACGATAAATTAATTATTAATGACTGTCTTTTATGAGATTATGTAGCAAATTTGACAATTTAGTCGATTTTTGTAATATTAATGATACAACAGTTAATACTTAATAATAACGATAAATATACAAAAACAATAAATAAATACAAAAGATTGTACGAATTTTATTTACGGAGTCGAGTCAGTGCAATCACTGAAATAAGAAAGTAGAATCATTTTAGTCGAATTTCTTTCTATGAAAAATTATTTTGAAACATTCGAAGTTTTAATTTATTATTTATAAAAAACAGTTTTTTTTTTGTGAATACAAAGTAATTTTCAAACAATAGCCCATTCGAACAATAGACATTTTTACTATATAACGTATATAACACAGGGAAAATATGGCGATAAATCGAAAAGTGATATTCAATAATTTTATATGTTTCGACTGAAGAGACTTTGAAACGTCGAGAAATGCAGAAAGTTTTCGTATTTTTTTTCCTTTCTTTATGAATGGAAGTTATTTTGTAGGCAGAATGATTTTTTCGACCTGTTTAAATTAAAGGTTAATAACTCTTGTGCTTTTTGTCGAAAATCTCTGAAATTTCGCATGAACAATTGTGTGTTATGGAGATCAATGCTGTTAAATTTTATAGGTAATTATTGGTAGTTGTAGGTGAAAGAAGTGGAGAGATAAATGGTGGTCACGTCTTATATTTAGTNTTTTAATATTTTATTAAATATAATGAAAGCTATAAAAGAGGAAAACAACATTTTTTAAAAACTGCTGACTAACTCTACTTTTATGAAAAAGAGAAATTCAGTTTCCTTTATTTACACCTTATCTTGATTTTCTCACACTATCTGGTCTGGTTACACATATGATCTTTGTGTCAGCTGATGAATTTCTCAGGTGGTGATTGAGGGAAATTCAAGATAAAAAGTCACATTTTTACTTGCTCGGGGCAGTTCATCAAAACTTGCCATATACAAGGTACTGTACGTCTTGAATCCTTGTTCAGTGACCAGTTCCAGTTCTGCCACTCTTCACGTCCGCTCACCTACGAGACACAGAGTTCCTGCTACGCCCAGTAATAAATCACGAAAGGAAGATGTACAACGAGGTAATATAGATTGTTTGTAAACTATCTCTCTCTCTCTCTCTCGAGACATAGGGAACTTAGGTCTAGTATATCCAGTATATATAGGAAACTTAGGTTTATTTTTGTTTATTTTTTTTATTTTACTTTTATTAATTAAATGTTTCATTTTGTTGAGTTTATTAATGGACTCCTCTATTATCGTCTACATCTAATTGCACAACACGACAACACTCCACTTGAATTTCCTCTAACATTAAGCCATCCATTGACAAAGTGAGCGGTTCCCTCAGATCAGATGACCCCCTTGTCCGTATTCTCACATTATTGTGTGTAGGCAGAATGATTTTGTTCATCCTGTTTAAATTAAAGGTTAATAACTCCTGTGCTTTTTGTCGAAAATCTCGCATGGACGTTTGTGTGTTATGGAGATCAATGCTGTTAAATTTTATAGGTAATTATTGGTAGTTGTAGGTGAAAGAAGTGGAGAGATAAATGGTGGTCACGTCTTATATTTAGTAATGTTGGACTTAAATAACATTATACACTTTATTATCGTTTCAATTATTTTATAAAATTCATTTATATCCTAAAAATTAAGCCTTTTGCTAATTTTATAATAAGGTTTCCATATCTAATCTTCAATTTCATCTATCTAACACCGTTCTCGAGATTAAGGAAAGACAGATAGAAAGACATAACAGAGGAAATTCATAGGTCTACAAGTTTTATTCAAATTGCATCCCGAAAAGTTTTAAAATTAAAATATTGATGGTGCCACACGCATTTATAAATATTGCTAGAAAAGTTACGCAAGTCATTGCTGATTTTTTTGGGTTGTATTTCATTTTCAGTTCCTTTCTTTTGTGTTAATTTCTGTAAACGAGAATGATAAATTTTTAAGTTTTTATATAAATTTTTGAAAAATTTATAGCTTTAAAACATAGATATAGTTCGTGACAGAGGAGAATTTAGAAAAATTGCAATTGTAGTTGCTGTATGGAGTTTACGTAACCGAATAATAAAATTGCTGAAATAATGCAAAATAAGTGTAATTCAATAGCTTTAAAATATTATTTCTATTAATGTACTTTAATTTTAAAAAGTAAAGAATTTTAAATCTGTGAGTGAAATATTGTCTGGTGTCACGCATGATAACAATTCATTTTAGCTTTTAAAAGGAAGTTTGTACACGCGATTTTAACAAGTGATATAAGTGTTTTAAATTTTTTTTCCATTCTGTCGAATCTTTTGGTAGTCCAGTGTAACTATATCTTTTCTCAGAATAATGTATTTTAAATGCGTAAAATAAAATACATATGACCTAAAAAAACAACAGAACTAAAATACATTATAATAATTTCGAAGTAGTGACGATATGTACTGTACAATATCTGCAACAATTATAATGTGATATGAAAATATTCGCGGTTTTTCTGGTGAAAAGTCAGGGGTATTGTTGACGCTAATGTGAATTCCTAATTAAATTCATAAAGGAAGAAAATGCTAACTTTCATTGTTAGTGCAAATAACTTAATATTTTTCTATCCATGTTCACTGAAGCGTTAAAACCTATCTACCCTGTATCCAAGGACACTGAAGCGTGGAATACAGGTTAAAAATCTTTGATTCATTTGAAAGGGGAAATAACGTTATCATTTTATTATAGTTTAAGCTCATTTAACTTGAACGTTAAGTAAAATATATTTAGAAAATAAATTATAGAAATTGATTGGTCATGTGATCATGAAATAAACTTAGTTAAATGATTTGTCAGAATTTTCTTTTGGATATCACAAGATTTTTAACTACAGTACAGTCGCGCGAATCCGAATCCTTAGTCATCTGAACTCCTTGTAATCCAAAGAACTTCTATCATTTCTGTAACTAAAATAATACACATGTAAACCGTAAGTCCACGTGTACAGTTTACAAGTACATTATTTTAAACATAAATCACGTGTGGTGAGCATTGCTGCTCATTCTTTCTACACCCTGATTGACATTACAACAATTCAAACTTCTATTTGCTGCTCTACATATTTCTTAGAAAAGTAAAAAATGGCGTAAATGAGTAAGAATCACATCCTTATTAATCCGAACTACCACTCGATTAGTTCGAATTAGTGCGACTGTACTCTGATTTTTTTTGTTCTCTTGTAAATTAACTAATCTCTTGGCTTCCATTCAGATAACACAGATAAAAATAATGTGAATGATTCAATATAAAATAATTTTATGGCAATTACTCACAAGATGATTTTTTATTGATATGTTTAAATTAAAAATAAGTTTTTTTTATTTCNATAAAAGAGGAGGCGATCATCAAATATATATATAATTCATCTGTTTATGATCGCTTCCGCTATCAGAACATCAAGAAGGTCTTTTAATCATGCCTGTCAAATTCATCAAAGCTCACGTGGTTGGATGGATTATGGAACGCAACAAAAGGTGATTTCCAACAGGATTCTGCGTTGTTATTCGTGGGACTTTTCTCCCGTCAGCAACCGATAGTTTTTATAATTAATTGTATACATTTAACGTGATTAACAATTAATTCCTGTATTGTATTACATTAAAGTAATTGTAATCGGAGGATCGGCACCTCTTTGATGCCTTATCTGGACTAACACTATCGTGTCTCGTGCGACACGGAATCCGCGACGGCGAGTTTTTTTGGGTTACACGTATGACGCGATCGGTTCGGATGTAGGCGAGCGAGACAACGTTGGAAGCGACACTCACAGACTAGGTTAACAAAACAAATACTCGTTTATTTTCGTACTAGACAATTAGACATGGACACGTCTCGTGAGAGAGAGAGAGTTCACATGACATCGCGCGTTGTTATAGATACATCATACATGGAGGTTTAGGAGACACTTATATGAGATGATCGTTCGATCTTTCGTTGGAAAGTTCGGAGCCTACCGGAAACAGTTCGAAGGTAGGTGTGGAAAGGTCGGTCCAGGACGGGAATTGGAAGTTTCCTTGGCGGAGAATAGAGACTCGCAAACCGGACGAGACGATAATTCGTTAGAGGCAGGAAATAATATTCATTGTTCTTATAGAGAGACACAGGGTCCTATAACCGTTGTGAAAACGGGCGACGACTGTCTCCTTCGGCCGTTAATTACGATATTAAAATTGGTAACGCGCGTCAAGGAGGTCAAGGGATCACGTCGCTTTTGCTGTCAAAAAAGTGTAAATCGATGTAATCTCAGGAAGTAAATGACAACAATTATCGAGTAGGTATGACGAAATCGACGACCGATTTTCGTTAAAATTCGGATTTTCACATAATTATGCTTATATACTGTAAGGAATATTAATTGAGCAGTAACGTTTTCTTTGTGTACTGTATACTATTACGTCAGTCTAACGTCATTCTTACGGATTCCTTACGTAAAACGTTCGCTAATGACGTAACAATGAACGGAACATGATACGTACCAAAGAGATATACGTTTTCATGTAAGTCAATTAATTTATAGTTTATTTGAGTGCAATTCATAAATAAAAAAACAACGTGCACGAAAACCTTATTTTGAGCTTAATTTAGAAAAACTTTTAATTATTCATCTTAATCTGATGCTTTCTAAGCTGTATACTGTCGCTTATTCCAAGATGTTTTTACCTTTTTAACACAAATAATTTCAAGTAAATAAAAAAAAACGTAATATAAGAATCTGCATTAAATATTAAAATGTTGAAGTTTTAAAATTTGTTTATATTCTCTAATTAATTACAAAAATAAATAAATTAAATTAATTAAGACTAAACAATCGGCTTGCGTGTTATACAAAAAGGTAAAATAGCCCGAAGGCTAATCAATTCTCCGAAGTCTACTAGCGCAAGTCCTAAATAAAAATGTTTTTTAATTAAACATATTTTTATTTTTTGTTACATGTAAGCTGCTTTTATACGAATTCATGTTGAATATTGTAATGACGAGGTTTATTTAAAATTAATTTTACTTTCATTTTCCTCTTGTAAATAAAACTGTACGTTCGAAGTTTATTTTTTTTTTGTACGCAATACAATGAAAGAAGACAAATGTAGCAGAGTAGAAAGGCTTTAAAACACACTAAATACTTCTCTCTTGAATACTCTATAATGAAATAGGGTGCGTGCGTGTTATGCCTATTCGGTAAAGTATGGTAGGCTATATTTCATCTACATCTCTCTCTCTCTCTCTCTCTCTTATATATATATATATATATAAATGAACGTGTTTGTCTCTATATTTCTGCAGCCAAAACTACACACCGCACATGAATGGTGTTTGTGTGCTGTAGTAGCCGCAAGTCTCCCATCGTGCACCTTGCTGGTTGCGTCTCCATAGCTATAAGGGTGTGGGAGATATGGGGTTGAAAGTAGTTGATTTCGAAAATGTGTAACAATGGAAGTGTTAACAGTGGAAGTGTTAAGAGAAAGCAGCATGCAAGATTTACAGGCTCAGATGCGGTTTTTTGAATTTTTGCAAGCAATCGAACATATTATTAGACCCATGGAAAAATTCTCTAATTAGTCTGAAAACGAGAGACCTAATTGTTGCATTCTGTGAAAACGGGTAAGATTGACTGTAATGTAATCTTAATCTTAATCTTAAATATTTTCGAATAGTCGAAAATGTTTTAGAATAGTCGATGACCGTTATGTGTGAGCAGTGTGGATGGCTTTTGGAGACGTGTGACGCACACGCTTCAGTTGAATTTTCAAAAGTAAATGTGTACGAATAACAGAAAAAAGTAGAAATGTGAGGCTCTGGACAGGTCCAAACCCTCACTAAAATTCGCGTTAAAATAATTATTTTAGAGAAAAAATATATATTAGTTAGAAATAGATTTTTATTTTATGAAAACGCGACACTAGACAATAGAAGACTTTTAAACAATAAAAGAAAGTAAGTCCGTCGACCATTTCCGGTTGGAGATCGAATTAAACTTCGATTTTGACCTCTCCCGCGCCCACGAAAGGTTTCGAATTGTCATCAGGTGACGACGGGAGACCAATCGGAAAGGGGAATCTGAGAGAAAACGGATAAAACCCCAGAAATTCGAGGACGCGAGGGCTTCTTCTCCCGAAAGTTCCAAGTGACCGACCTGTTGTTGTGTGTGTGTCTCGCACCCATCTTCGTCTCCATCTCCCGACCTCGGATCGACAACTTTCCATCAACGGAAGTCGACCGCATCGTCCTGGAGTCGTCGAGACGTGATGGAATGGTTCATTCGCGAACAAGGGACACTACTTCAAAATGGGACTATCTTGGAAAGGAGAGGAAGACCCAGAGGCCGCAGCCGCCACAGAACTTCCAAGATCGCGGGAATCTTGTAAGCTTCTTTCGTGTTTAATAAACGGTTGTGTTGTTTGTAAACGAGGCATCTATCTCTGACTCAACTGCTTCCACATGGCGTTGATTGTTACCGCTCGGCAATCCAAACGGCAAGGGAGACGATGACGATACGTATCAACTATTATCGTTCGTCGAATGACTTTTTTATTTCTCCCCCCCTTTCGGCCCCCACAGAAAGTGAAAAAGGGAATAGTGAAGTGTGAAAAGTAAAAATATAAAAAACAATGGCAAAGTGTAAGAAAGAATTTTTGTGGTCTCGAATCATATTGAAACAGAAATAATCAGACAGAAGAGCAACTTGAAAATTATAGGGAAACACATCGAATCAGAGAAAGATTATGTAGAGCAAGAGAAACGGCCTTTTATGTAAAAAAAAACTACATTACATATAAATGTACGAACACATAAAAACCCAGCGAAGCGGGTACTTGCAGCTAGTTAATCATATATTATTAAAAATGCATTTATAAATAAAATACAGAACTGGGAACGGTTATTCGTGGCTTAGCCAAGTGACAAGTGAATTGACTCCTGGAACCAATTACCGACGTAAGGCGGAGAATACCTGTACTTTAGTGTAGAAACACCAGAACATACATTCAAGACAATCGTCTGATTTTTATCTAAAACAATTATATTTCGAATTGAGTAATAATGCTATATTTTACTATGCAATACATCGATTGGTAAATGTTAAATTTCCTGTTTTCCTTTTAATTGTGTTCAATTTCTATATATTGAAGTCAAGAATATTGGATACACACTTTGTTTCGTAATCTCTATTCAGCAAAGATGTAAGTAATTTTATTCAATATCTACGTATTTTATAGAAGAATAGTAAAATTATAAATTGAATTCAATGTTTCCTAAGATTTAGTATATTTTGAACGCTAAATCCACCATTTTTTAAAATAATCTCTATTGTGTATAATTTAGTATCGAATTTTTCAAAATTAACAGTGTCTTTCGATACTTGAGCTGTGTTCTGTAAAACTATTAAACTATTTTATGTTACGTACAAGTATTAAGTGCGCGGTTAATCGTTCCTGGTAAGATACGGTAACAAATCTTTTATTATGTTAAACTATTAAGCTATGTTATTTCACGAACCATTATTAAGCGTGCGGTGCACAGGCGCTTAGTAGTTCTACGTAACACATTACATAGCTTAATAGTTTATCTTAAAGTTTTATACACCTTACATGAATCCGAGTAAATTCCTTTAAAGTGGCAATCCGAACTATATTCTCTTCGATACTGTTAAATATTTATATGGATATTATACACTTAATAAAGCAGAAAGTTGTTTTACATCGATTGCGTTAATTGGTCTTGCGCCAGATAGACATTCAGGAGTGTAAAACTTTTAATTAAATTTTTTTTAAAGAGTTAACTCAGTTAAAGCAAAATGGCGCCGCAATGGAACCGGATGCACCGCCATTATGTAGAACGAAACGGTTCCATCTCGAGCAACTACAGGGAAAGTGATAAAAATATGTAATNTCAACTGCTTCCACATGGCGTTGATTGTTACCGCTCGGCAATCCAAACGGCAAGGGAGACGATGACGATACGTATCAACTATTATCGTTCGTCGAAAGACTTTTTTATTTCTCCCCCCCTCGGCCCCCACATTGGTGTCAGAAGTGGGATATGTTTTGAGGAAGATGAGGTTGCCCCATACCTCATTATCCGCATTCCCTACTTGGTGAGGAAGCCGAGTCCAAAATTTATTTTTGGGAGCTCAGGGAGCACGAACGATGAAGACAGAGACTGATGCTTCGGTGTGATTATGTAATTTAAGTGGTAGTCCACTCGTGTTCTTTGACCTTTGGAGAAATGGACAATTTCCCTAGGAGATTGGGCGTGCTGCTGATCAAACGCGTTAGAATTAGATCATCGGACGTCGGGACACAAACGACCGATGAGCAATTTAGATTTCGATATAGATTTAGAAACATAGATTTAGAGAGATAAAATAAACGTAGAATAGAAGCATAGGCGTAGAAAAAAAAATTTACACGCGTAGTTTTAATTTGCGGCAGGAGAATGGCAGATTAGGATAATCAATTATCTAATCGAGTTCTCAGTTTTGTTTTGGCAATTTAGTTAAGCAAACAATTGTTCTGCCAAAGCGATCTCTTGCAGAATAGTAGAGATACATATAAACTTATACAAATAGAATAGTTTATAGAAAAATATACATGCGAATTTGCAAAAATTAGAATAAGTAGAATTATATAAAAATTTGAGAAAAAAAATTTTATAAGATAATTTTAGAAAATATATCGAATAATCCGTAAAAATAGACAAACTAATAGAAATATAGAATAAATTCTGTAGATCCAGAAAAAGGATTATGCGATGTAGGAAAAAAAAAAAGTTATAATCGGCGCGAAACACTTGCTTATGAGTATCAATATAAGGAAGCAGAGAATCACTTCTTTGCGCCTTTCTATGAGTCTGATCCGTTTTAAAAGAGAGCGAACAAATATTTTAATTAGAAGAAATGAATAGAAGACTTTGTAGAAATAGCGAGAAGAAATTATAAAGTAGCTGTTAGATTTTGTGGAAATAGGAAAGTAGAAACGCGCATTAAAACTCAAATAATCCGCATGAAATCACTGGCTTTTTGGTGATTGTAGGAGCGAAAATCTTGCACTTTTCGGTGAGATTAACAGTAAAAGGAAACGTAAACGACTTTAAAATTTAAGAATAATGCAGCGCGACGAAACGCGATCTTTTAAATAATAAGAGGTATATAATTGCACGCGAGTGAGAAAAAAAAAGAGGAAAGTTAGAACAAAAAAAATCATAAAGTCCAAAGAGTAGTAGCATAAAGTTCCCTTTGGAAGACAGAACCTAAGATGACACTGTTTACGACGTAACTGAGTCATTTCCCCAAACCAAAGGTCGAAACAGATTATTGCTGCCGACTCGGATCAAACAAAGTATAAACTGTAAAAGGAGAGCTCTTTCTCTTTTGTTAAAGAGGACAGAGGTCACCTTAAATGAAAATGTTTCGGAATAAGAAAAACAATACAAATTATTTGNTGGACTTTTTACATCATAATCGTTAGAACTATTAATAATTTTTAAAAGTTATGTATTATCTGAAAGAAAATCGCTTGTATTTTTTTAACATAATAAAAGTTCGTTAAACCGATACCGGACAATCGGGAATGTTCGGTAATCTGGCATATTTTGGAAAGTAGTCGATAATCCGGAAATATTCGATAATTTTCTGAATATCATAAAGTGCTTGAACACGTGGTGGACTAAACAATTGAACTGGAATGAAGCGTTAATACAAAGCCGGAGGAAAATTCCATCCAAGAGCAAAATAGTAACGAAAAATGAAACAACATAAACAAAGAATATCAAATGTTAAGTTGAATGGACAATTTTATCGTTTGAACTAATTTTGTTATAAAAGAACAGTTATTTATTTTGACATTGTCACAATGCCGGGCTGTCACAGTGAACTGAAGTTTAGTAGCCTCTGGGCGTTGTGCCTGATATCAATGAAGTCATACTGGCCATCTATATAACTTCGTCCAGGAGAAAATATTTTAATTGAAATAACGTGACCTCCGGCCCATAGCGGAAATTTCTATATAATTATTCCAAGCCACATTCTCTTAGCTTTTAAACTCTGCTTTCGACTTGTATTTATCTAATATCGTTCTCGAGATTTAGGATAGACAGGCAGACAGACAGCCGGACAGCCGGACTGAAGACAGTGGGAATTTGTTGGTCTACAGTTTTTTCAAATTGCAGCCAAAATATTTATTTCATGAACTTTAGCAACATCAAAAAACATAAAATTATGGCAATCTTAACGGATAATAAATGAAAAATTTTCGGTAAAATTGTTGTTATATTTGTGTAGAATATTATTTCAAGATACCCAGAAAAAAGATATTTAATGTTTTAAAAAACATTTTCTTGTATTTTGTCGGCAATATTAGTTACACTTTTACCTCCGTTGTACAGACTTTTACTTTTCCGGCTCTGTAATATAATACAGAAGAACAGTATGGCGATCCGTCAAAAATGATCCTTTAAGAGTTTTACATTTTTAGACTTAGAATACGTTGAAACGTGAAGAAAGAAAAAAATCGGGTTTTTGTTTTGTATGTATGGATGTTACAGTGTGTAAGTGTATGTAGCGGGCATGAGTTTATTTTCATTCAAGCTTAACTACTCTGCTTTTTATCGAAAATTTTTAAAAGTTTTCGGGGAGGTTTGAGTATCAGGAAGATTCATTTTGTTAAATTTTGACGGCTAAAAGTCAAAGGGTGAGGAAATAGAGAGTGGTCATGACTCATATCTCCACTAGGTCAGACTTGATGACAATTTTACTCGTTATTGGGCTGCAATTCGAAAAAAACTATAGACCTATAAATTCCCACTGTCGGCCGTCTGCTGTATATCTGTTTCTCCTTAATCTCGAGAATTGTGTTAGATGAAAATTAAGACGAGATGTGGTATGAGAAAAAAGAGGTCTCAATTAACTATAGAGCAACTTCCGATCTAGACAGGAGTTTATATGAAATCACTTCAAATATGTTCCCCTGAATGTAGTTACATAGATAACCGGCACGACTTTAACGTTAACAAGAAAAATATCATGTACAGAGGCAAACAGTAGTAATAATAAATACAGTAGATCCCCCTATAAAACCGTTTCCTATAGTTATGATTCCTGTAAAAATTGTGACAGTATCCGTAAACAACGGTAAAAATAACTCCTATAATACGTAAAACGTCATCGGGCAGCCGAACTACTTTCCCGCCNGATAACAAACTCGTAACCCATATTTTAAATTAAGGAAACTAAAAACATTGTTAAAATTGCAACCCTGCATTGTGACAGTGTCAGAATAACTGCGCGTTCGTAAATTAATTTATACTTAATTTTCTATTATTTTTGTTAAAACAATGACGAGGCAGTCTTTTAACTTAGAATTAAACTTTATTCTAATTTAAGACTATACATGAACTTGTTCACCCATCCATAATTTGGCGTGCAACTGAAAACAGGTCTTTTATTGTTTCCAGCCGTCTTGCATGAATGTTGCCAGTTCATACACAGTTTGCGATATCGACACTTGCTTTAGTTTAGTATTCCCTAACAATCGCACTCTCGAAGAGACGCTATCTTTACTTAGTGATCTCTTCACTAGTTATACGTTTACGGTGGATTAGGAAAGGTTCTGTCCCAATTGGTTTTGTGAGGATGTCAGCAGTGTTGCTATTAGTATCCGTATACACTATTCGTACTGTTTCATGGGTGAATCTTCTCTCGAATGTAATGATACTTTACGGCTATATGTTTGGTTCTACAGTTTTATCTCATAACTTTTCGCGTGTCCTATTGCTGCTTGGTTGTGCATTTGATGATCGTGGGTTCTTCCAGTAATTCATGCTAGTCTAACTGTCTAAGCATTTCTCTCATCCATGTTATATCTCTCGAACACATTGATAGGGATATATATTCACCTTCCATCGTAATGAGGGGCGCTACAGATGTATGCAAAAAATTCTTCTAGTCTTGTGTATCTTATTCCTAGTATTTGTTGCAGTACTGTGCGAGTTTATTAACCGCAAATGTGATGTCTGGCCTTGTTTTCTGCGATACATACATTAATGCACCTATAAGCACTCTGTAGGGCAAGTTCCCGTCTAAGTTATTAGTTTTTGTTTTCGAATCTAGTGTACACTCCATCGGTGTAGTAATTTCCTTTGCCTCTAGCATATTAAACTTTTCTAGCAGTTTTTCAACGTATTTTTCCTGGTCTAGGATAGGCCTAATACTAATTAATACTTCTGACGTGTGAATCTTACTCCAAGAAGTTCAGAAACAGGTCCTAGGAACTTGATGTCAAAATATTTAATTACAAGTTCCTATACCAATTTTCTCATACGTCTATTTTGCGAAATTACTAAGATGTTATCTACATATACTGTTAGGTTTATCATCCCTTCCTTTCTTGTCAGTTTATATACGAACGGGTTGATCGTGCTTCTTTTAAAATCAGATTCTCACATTCGTTTTTCCAGGTGATTATTCCAGCACCATCGACTTTGTTTCAGACCATTAGATTAAGCTTACAGTATAGATGTTCTTTGCCTTTTCTCCGAAATCCCGTTGGTTGTTCCAGATATATTTTTTCATTCAATTCGCTATGTACGTATGCTGATTTTACATCATATTGGTCCAAGAACCAATTTTTGCTTCTCACTAGAGCTGTTAGCAATCTGATCGTGTCGAAATCAGATACGGAGAATAAATTTCGTCTTAATCTATGAATCTTTGCAGTGAAAACCTCTTTGCCACTAATCGTGCTTTGTATTTCTTTGTCGCTGTAGTGTTGTTTTTAATTCGTTTTAGTTATGGCAACACACCACTTGGACGATCTGTCTGGGGGAGATGCCTTCCGGGAGATCTTTTTAAGCGAAACTGGCCTCTATTTATGCGTTACAGACATGGAGAAATCACTGAAAACTCCCATCGCCAGCCTGTTCGAGTTAGGTGCGAATCCACGACCGAACTCCAAGTGTTCAGGGAACGAAAACTGCTTGGTCACTGGTGGGCCGTGGTGTTGTTTTCCTTAACTTTGTAGACCCACTTGCATTTGATAGTTGTCTCCCCTTCTGGCAGTTTGTTAAGATCCATACCTTTTGTTTTCTCAGGGACTCCATTTCTTCCTCCATGGCAGCCTGCCATTAGGCCGAGTCACTCGATTTCGAGGCTTCTTTATATGTCGAAGACTCTACATTGTCTTTGACTATCTTTTCATCAATTGTGGCAGATTCTTCTATGATTTTCACTTTATACTCCTTTCTGGGTCTCCCTCTCTATCCTGTTCGAACAATTCGTGGCCTCCCACTCGCTCTTACCAGTTCATTATTCTGTTCGCTTCCACTTTCGTTCGTTTTGTTTTCCTCTTCATTTTTGAATGACATATTTTCTTCGAGTTGTAATTGTTTGTTAGTACTGTAGGTTCAAGGATATCTAATTCCACTTCTTTATTATCGAGTGCTTCTCTTCCGTGAAATCTGTCAACTTCAGTCATTTCGGTATTGTCCCTTGAGTTATTTGGGAATTCGTTCATAAATTTGACGTTTGTGCACGTTATAATTCTTTTTGTCTTCGTGTAACATAGATGATATGCTTTTGTTTCGCTAGAATAGCCTATTGGCTGATTTCTCATGAAATTTTCCTTTCCTGGTTTCTTTTCTAATGTGAATGACCTTTGACCGAATTTCGTAAAATATTTGATTGTTGGCATTCTGCCGTTCAATAATTTGAAGAGTATGCCACCGTCTAGGCTCTTTGATGGACATCTATTTGTAATATATGATGCGGTATATACAGCCTCTGTCCAAAAGCATTCTCTCAATCATGCTTGAAGTAGCATGCAACTTCCCAATTTCACTGGTGTTCTATTTCTTCTCTATGCGATGCAGTTTTGTTGCGGTGTGTAGTAGGCTGTTTTCTCATGCCTAATCTCTTTGTTTTTCGGGAAGTTCTGAAATTCTCTATTAGTGTGAGAACCGAGGAGATATAGCTTCGAGCTTCATCCCACTTACCGGCGGCTCGGTCAGAGAATGGCTTTATAGGAGGGCAAAAATATGAGTGGGGAAGATAATGGGTAAGTCGACAGGTTGCCGATTGCACGCAAGGAGGTTACCGATTGTACTCAAGGATGACACATCATTAAATATAAAATAGTACATTTTATTAACTAATTAACTATCTACACATACGCGTACAAGGCGAAATGCTACAAAAAGTGATTACTCAAAATTATTCTATATCACGACAAGGTTAATCGATTAATCTTGTCGCGATATAGCACTTACTTGTTAGACGGTTAACCGTCTAAGTGCTAGCACTATAAAACATATTCTACTAAATTCAACTAGGCTAAAGTAATCTATATCAGAGAGAGAGACAAGGAACGAAAGAGCGAGAATCAAAATTAGATCAAATACCTCTCGTGGTTTCGATCTCGCAGTATGGGCGTTGTTTACGAACTGTCCGCGAATCGGCTGGCTCCCGGATCGGCTGAGGTCTGCATGGAGTTGTCCGCTGAGGGAGTTCTCCTGGTGGGTCCTCTTCGGCTGTCCGCCGAGGTTGTTCATTTGGCGGGGTCCTCTTCGGGTGTCCGCCCCGAGGTTCAAGTGCCACCCCTTTTTATACACGTCCCGGAGGGTGAAAAGGTTCGGGGAACATTCTGATGCCATCCCGTGTAAGTTCGACTGGACGGGGAAGGTTTCGATTTTTGACAATTAATATAAACATTTCGGTAGAATTATTACTTTTGCTATCCCGTGCTGTTACACTTTCTAACTCATAAATCCGATAATAGTTGTCAAACTGACAGAATAAATTGCTGGAGGTGACAGAATAAATTGCTGAATAAATAAGATTAGGATATGTATTGCAACCTTAATAATGATTGTTCGTTTGATGGGTTATCCGAACGGTTTTATCATCGTTAAAATCGGACGAAGTAATAAGTGTGTGGGTTGTGTTTTTTCTCCCATCTCCGGAAGAGTTAAAAGATCACTCCTCGAAGTGTTAGAAAATATCATAGAAAAAACAACGATGAGAAAATTTTATCGAAGCTCACAAATTCACGCTAGAGCTCGAATTTTCACATTAGTGTATTCGGTTTCGTTGTCACTTCTTATTGCCTTTATTTATCTTCTCGTTTCATATTCAACAAAGGCTATGTTTTGAATTTCTCGAGAGCTTCACTCTTGTTTTCTATGAATAATACTTCACACCATCTAGAATAATCATCAATAAACGTGATGAAATATTTTGATCCACTCAATGATTCGGTTATCACTGTTCTACAAATGTCGGTATGAATCAGTTCTAATATTTCTCTGCTTCTCTTTTCGTTTCGGAAATGGTGATCTGGCTTGTTTGTCTCTTATGCAGATCTCCTAGCGGTCAAGTTCTTCTTTTCGTCCTATATTTAGTTCTCTGATTTTTAAGTTGTTGGCTATGTGGCACACATCCCTTTCATTAAAGTGACCTAAACATTCGTGCCACATTTTCATTTCGTTAACATTTGTTCGAGAGAGTTTAGATTCCTCCCACATTTCTTTCACATAGTATATCTCCATCCTTAAATGCTCGCACGTGTACGTTTTGGTTTTCGGATCCATAATAGTTGCCTGGTTATTTTGGAATATTATACTGAATCCAAGATCAGTTATCATTCCTACTGACAGTAGGATGGGATGATAATCCTATCAGTATATGTAGACGACATCCTGATAATTTCGCAAACTAGACACCTGAAAAAATTGGCAAAAGAACTTCTAAATAAACATTTTGACATTAAGTTGTTAGTACCTGTTTCTGAACTTGTTGGAGTAAATTCACAAGTCAGAAGTATTAACAGTATTACCTTAGACAAGGAAAACTATGTTGAAAAACTGCTAGAAAGGTTTAGTATGCTAGAAGCAAAAGAAATTACTACGCCGATGTAGTGTAGACCAGGTTTGAAAACAGAAGCTAATAACTCAGATCAGAACTTAGTCTATAGAGACCTAATATGGGATTAATGTATATATCGCAGAAACAGGCCAGACATCACATTTGCGGTTAACAAACTCGCACAGTACTGCAACAAAAACTCAAGAAAACATTGGAACGCAGTGGAAGCTTGCTGGGCCCATAACCGTTATTAGAAAAATGACGAAGCAGTCCTTTAACTTAGAACTAAACTTTATATTTTAACTAGCTACCCCGCCACGCGTTGTTGTGGCTCAAAATGTATCTATTATAAATGTATAAAACTTCCCCCGTGGGGGGAAAATTTTTCGAAAAATTTTTTCTTAGTGTACATTCTGTTGACGTACCCTATTAAAACGCAATCAAAAACGCAAAAACCCGCATCTAAAATAGTATAATAGAAGCCAAGTTTTTCACAGTAAGCCTTAATCCTGTCTCTCTCCCTTGCGGTGGAATATCGAAAAATTCCTTCTTAGTGTACATTCTGTTGACGTACCCTATTAAAACGCAATCAAAAACGCAAAATCCCGCATCTAAAATAATATAATAGAAGTCAAGTTCTTCACGGTAAGCCTTAATTCTGTCCCTTTCCCGCGGTGGAATATCGAAAAATTCCTTCTTAGTGTACATTCTGTTGACGTACCCTATTAAAACGCAATCAAAAACGCAAAAACCCGCATCTACAATAATATAATAGAAGCCAAGTTCTTCACGGTAAGCCTGAATTCTGTCCTTCTCCCCCGCGGGGGAATATCGAAAAATTCCTTCTTAGTGTACATTCTGTTGACGTACCCTATTAAAACGCAATCAAAAACGCAAAAACCCGCATCTACAATAATATAATAGAAGCCAAGTTCTTCACGGTAAGCCTGAATTCTGTCCTTCTCCCCCGCGGGGGAATATCGAAAAATTCCTTCTTAGTGTACATTCTGTTGACGTACCCTATTAAAACGCAATCAAAAACGCAAAAACCCGCATCTACAATAATATAATAGAAGCCAAGTTCTTCACGGTAAGCCTGAATTCTGTCCTTCTCCCCCGCGGGGGAATATCGAAAAATTCCTTCTTAGTGTACATTCTGTTGACGTACCCTATTAAAACGCAATCAAAAACGCAAAAACCCGCATCTAAAATAATATAATAGAAGCCAAGTTCTTCACGGTAAGCCTGAATTCTGTCCTTCTCCCCCGCGGGGGAATATCGAAAAATTCCTTCTTAGTGTACATTCTGTTGACGTACCCTATTAAAACGCAATCAAAAACGCAAAAACCCGCATCTAAAATAATATAATAGAAGCCAAGTTCTTCACAGTAAGCCTTAATTCTGTCCCTCTCCCCCGCGGGGGAATATCGAAAAATTCCTTCTTAGTGTACATTCTGTTGACGTACCCTATTAAAACGCAATCAAAAACGCAAAAAACCGCATCTAAAATAGTATAAATAGAAGCAGAGTTCTTTACGGTAAGCCTTAATCCTAACCATCTCCCTTCAGTGGGGGGAATTTCGACACGTATATTACAGTATATAAAAACACGTGCGTATTCGAATGCAGCGTTATGTCAAAATTTCAAAAGAATAGGTAGGAACAAACGAACATTACATTTTTATTTATATAAATAAATAGATGATCCGCTTTAGTTCATTTTCACAGAAAAGCATAATGCCTCACAGAAAAGCAAACTTAGGGCGTCGTACCCGTAGCGCCATCTGTTGAACTTAAATGCCTTAACCTAGATTATATATTTTAATTTATATGAATGTTTAACGGAATAATATACAGTCCACGTCCATCCTGAGATTTCATTCTGAATATTAGTGAAAGAATTTTTGAAATCGGAGATTACCTGCTGCAAACAAACTTACTTACATACATACTTAAAACATTACCTCTTTATAATATTAGTATAGATATAAGACTATACATGAACTTGTTCACCCATTTATAACTTGGCGCACAACTGAACAACAGGTCTTTTCTTGTTTTCACTGGTCTTGCACGGGGGTTGCCAGTTCGATGCAAGTGTCGATATCTCAAACTGTGTATAGTTTGCGATATCGACACTTTAGTTTAGTATTCACTAACAATTTTAATAACAATTACTAAATTTTGGAAGCTGAAATGCAAATTATTTTTATAAAAATGGCTGAAAAGGTGAGATTTGCGAAAAACAAGTGAAAAACATATTACTAGAAACGTATGATAGTAAAAACCATCATTTTATTGCGCGTAAAAATATACAAAGAACAAGTAAAACGCATGCAAACGATAGAAAATTCGAATCAGCGATTTCCGAAATTTTATCTATCAGTTTCATTATTTAGAAACATGAAAGGATGATATTTGCAAACACAAACTCTTACCACATTCGGTTCTTTCTGCAAGTTACAGAAAATTATTTCACATGCAGCCCGGCGCATAACTTTTTCTATTTCGTTGATCAGGTTTAAAGTTCGTTCATGATAAAATTTTTACTTTTCCGGCTGTTATATATAACAAAAAAAAAGTACTGTATTCCGATTGGTCAAAAAATGACTCCCAAAAATGTTTACATTACTGGACTCAGGACTCATTGAAATGTCGAGAAATTAACAAAAAATTTAGGGTTCTTTTTTGTATAAATAGATGTGTGTGTAGACTGGCAAAATTTTGTTCACCCTCTTTATAGCTTAATAACTCCCGTGCTTTCTATGGAAAATTTTTGAAATTTTGAATAAAGGTTTGAAGAGTTAAGGAAATTGATATTATTATATTCTGGTGGTTATAGGTAGAAGAGTAGGGAAATAATGGCGATCGTGTGTATGTGGAATAGGGTCGGATTTAATGACGATTTTACTCGTTATTAGCATTGAAATATTTTTAATAAAACCCATTCCTACTCTCAAAATTTCTTATTTTGCTATTTTATAATAGATAAAAATGTAAAAAATTTTAAATAAAATATAAGATGGCGTCACCATCTGTTGCCGGGAAAGTACTTGCTAGTTTTTTAGAAAGTTTTGAAATGTGAAATGACTTACGTTGTTAAAAAGTAATATCTGACTGCATTGAAGCTGCCGCCATTTCACTTTAATTTTTTTTTTTTTGCTTGCATCGCTTTGATTTAATGATGCAAAAATAATGACATAATAAGGAATTAATGATGCCTTGTCTCTTCTTCTTATTCTTCATTCTTTACCTGCTGGGAATATGTCTTGCGCATTTAATGTGCAACTTGACCTGTGAAAAAAAATTCTTTTACGCAAATTATGAATGAATTATAAAATTTAGGTCTGAAAATACTATCGTCGGTCGTAAATTCTTTGTCTTCACAGTTATTTACTAACTCCATCAGTTTTGATTTTGAAAACTTTGGCAGTTTTCACACCGATAAGCTATCAAATAACCACCACCGCCTTCGTGAACGATTCGTGAATCGTACTTATTACCTTACATCAAAGGAAGGTATTTAAACATAAATACCGTTAATAATTACATATTTAATTTCAGATTCATAAATAGAAACAACAAATGATTTACCGTGACATCGTCACAATGATAGGATGCAATTCTTCGTCACAATTACCTCAATTCTAGTAGTGTCTTGCCCCTATGTATAATATTTTCCTGTTTTCAACGGATTCGTAACGGTCATCTAGTTAACTCCGTTCAGCAGAAAATTTTTGAATTGAAACAACAAGAACTCCAGTGAAATTGATAGGTCTGCAGTTTGAAAACTGCTGTCCAATAACACAGTCTTTAGTAGCTTTATGGTTGGCTCGCAGAACATTGTTGTCGGTCCCTTAACGAAATTATATAATTTTATTAACAGATCTTATTTGTGATATTTTCTGTTTTATTTATTTATTTATTTTTAGGAATTTTTGCTTGGATAACATTATTATATTTCACGATTGGATTAATGTTTACGTATGCGGATGTAACAGGAAAGCCAGAAGCTTTAGTACGTCTAAGAATACAAAATACTAATGCCTTTCCAGTAAGCTAAATATATTTCTGTATTACTACTAAATTATATTTAATTTCTGGACTTTTTACATCATAATCGTTAGAACTATTAATAATTTTTAAAAGTTATGTATTATCTGAAAGAAAATCGCTTGTATTTTTTTAAACATAATAAAAGTTCGTTAAACCGATACCGGACAATCGGGAATGTTCGGTAATCTGGCATATTTTGGAAAGTAGTCGATAATCCGGAAATATGCGATAATTTTCTGAATATCATAAAGTGCTTGAACACGTGGTGGACTAAACAATTGAACTGGAATGAAGCGTTAATACAAAGCCGGGGGAAAATTCTATCCAAGAGTGAAATAGTAACGAAAAATGAAACAACATAAACAAAGAATATCAAATGTTAAGTTGAATAGACAATTTTATCGTTTGAACTAATTTTGTTATAAAAGAACAGTTATTTATTTTGACATTGTCACAATGCCGGGCTGTCACAGTGAACTGAAGTTTAGTAGCCTCTGGGCCTTGTGCCTAATACTTTCCCTGTTATCAATGAAGTCATGCTGGCCATGTATTTAACTTCGTCCAGGAAAAAATATTTTAATTGAAATAACGTGACCTCCGGCCCATAGCGGAAATTCATATATAATTATTCCAAGCCACATTCTCTAACCTTTCAAACTCTGCTTTCGAATTGTATTTGTCTAATATCGTTCTCGAGATTTAGGATAGACAGGCAGACAGACAGCCGGACAGCTGGACTGACGACAGTGGGAATTTATTGGTCTACAGTTTTTTCATATTGCAGCCAAAATATTTATTTCATGAACTTTAGCAACATTATAAACATAAAATTATGGCAATCTTAACAGGTAATAAATGAAAAATTTTCGGTAAAATTATTGTTATATTTGTGTAGAATATTACTTCAAAATATTCAGAAAGGGATATTTAAAGTTTTAATTAACATTTTCTTGTGTTTTGTCGGTAATATTAGTTACACTTTTAACTCATAAAAAAAATCGAGTTTTTGTTTTGTACAAGGTATGTATGGCTGTTACAGTGTGTGAGTGTATGTAGGAGCATAAGTTTCTTTTCATTTAAGCTTAACTTCTTTGCTTTTTATCGAAAATTTTTCGGGAAGGTTTGAGTATCAGGAGGATTCATGCTGTTAAATTTTGACGGCTAAAAGTCAAAGGGTGAGGAAATAGAGAGTGGTCATGGGTCATATCTCCACTAGCTCGGACTTGATGACAATTTTACTCGTTATTGGGCTGCAATTCGAAAAAAACTATACACCTATAAATTCCCACTGTCGTCCGTCTGCTTTATATCTGTTTCTCCTTAATCTCGAGAACTGTGTTAGATGAAAATTGAGACGAGATGTGGTATGAGAAAAAAGAGGCCTCAATTAACTACAGAGCAACTTCCGATCTAGACAGGACTTTACATGAAATCACTTCAAAAATGTTCCCGTGAATGTAGTTACATAGATAACAGGCACGACTTTAACGTTAACAAGAAAAATATCATGTACAGANGAATTGCTGAAACAATGCAAAACAAGTATAATTCAATAGCTTTAAAATATTATTTCTATTAATGTACTTTAATTTTAAAAAGTAAAAAACTTTCCTGTCTTATATTTTAAATTTGTGACTGGAATATTGACTGGTGTCACGCCAATTCATTTTAGATTGTAAAAGAAACTTTTAAAATCTAAAATGAATTGATTTTGACAGGTGATATCAAGTGTTTTTAATTTTTTTTCGATTCTGTTGAATCTTTTGGTAGTCCAGTGTAACTATATCTTTTCTCAGAATAATGTTTTTACACGCGTAAAATAAAATACATATGACCGAAAAAAACAATAGAATTAAAGTACATTATAATAATTTCGAAGTATTGACGATACGTACTGTACAATATCTGCAACAATTATAATGTGATATGAAAATATTCGCGGTTTTTCTGGTGAAAAGTCAGGGGTATTGTTGACGCTAATGTAAATTCCTAATTAAATTCATAATGGAAGAAAATGCTAACTTTCATTGTTATGCAAATGACGAAATATTTTCCTATCCTTGTTCACCAAAGCGTGAAAACCTATATACCCTGTATCCAAAAACACCGAAGTGTGGAATACAGGTTAAAAATCTTTGATTTATTTGAAAGTGGAAATAACGTTATCATTTTATTATAGTTTAAGTTCACTTAACTTCAACGTTGAGTAAAATATATTTAAAAAATAAATTATAGAAATTATTGGTCATGTGATCATAAAATAAACTTAGTTCATTTAAATGATTTTTCAGAATTTACTTTTGGATAACACAAGTTATTTTTAATTACAGTACGGTCGCGCGAATTCGAATCCTTGGTCATCTGAACTCTTTCTAATCCAAACAAATTCTATCATTTCTGTAACTAAAATAATACACTTGTAAACCGTACACGTAAGTCCACGTGTACAGTTTACAAGTGCATTATTTTAAACATAAATCACGTGTGGTGAGAATTGCTGATCATTCTTTCTACACCCTGATTGACTTCATAACAGTTTTAACTTCTATTTGCTGCTTTTAACTGTCTCACCGTAGTAAAAAATGGGCTAAAGTAAAGATCACATCCTCATCAATCCGAACTATCACTCGATTAGTTCGAATTAGCGCGACTGTACTGTGATTTTTTTGTTCTCTTGTAAATTAACTAATCGCTTGACTTTAATTCAGATAACACAGATAAAAATAATGTGAATGATTCAATATAAAATAATTTTATGGCAATTACTCACAAAATGATTTTTTATTGATATGTTTAAATTAAAAATAAGTTTTTTTTATTTCAGGAATTTGTTTGCTCCAGCAATAATGATTTACAATATTGTCGAGTATGCATGGAAAAAATTGTTTTTAATTTTCTGCGAAGATGATTATTATTTTCATGTTTATGGTAAATATTTTCTTATAATTTTAATTTATTTATATACAGAAACAGCTAATGACAATGTTTTGTAAACTAACCATAAAAAATAATTTTATTGTCTCTCACATTTGAATTTCAAACAGTAAATATCTATATCTATATACCTTGTATATATATACTAGCTGCAAGGACCCGCTTCTCTGGGTTTTTATTTGAATGTAATATAGTTTATATATATATATATATATATATATATATAAAAG
>NW_019385776.1:111534-182451 GCF_000671375.1 Centruroides sculpturatus
AATCCTACAATTTTTTGTTTATAACGTAGTTTATACGGATTATTTTCAAAAAAATATACGTATTTTGAAAATGTTGAGTCGAATTAGTCTAGAATCGATTAATTTTATGAAAGAAAACCTTTCAAACAGCCGTAGTCCGTAAACTATGATTCCTACAAAATTGATTCATAAAGAACGGAACGTATCTACCGTCTTATAGGGGGATCTACTGTACTACAATAAATAATGGCTCGTTAGTATTTGCATCTTTTGTAAGATTCATCCCTTCCGTAAAAATTAAGCTTTTTGCCATTTCGTAATAATTAAAAGTATAAAAAGTTTTTAAAATAAAACAAGATAACAGAGGGCGTCTCACTTGGTTTAAATGTTGCAGGAAAAGTTAAGCAACTCTTTTGGTGGTTGTTAAGCTCAAGGACAAAAACGCTTAAAAACTTGTTAGTTATTTTTCATACATATTTTAAATAAATAATCGTGCATTATTGCCACCAAATTAATAATTTTAAACAATTTATTATTCAAAAAATACTCATCAGTGTATGTCTTTGCATAGAACTTGACATAATTTAAAGAACCATAGTATAATAAACGTAAGTCTGTATTTTCTTTTGTAGTTTACAGTCAACAAGATAATATGGTATTAATTGCTTTGTTTATAAATCCTTGATTCCTACTGTTCATGTCTTGAATTCCTAGATACAGTGAAAAGGCATTATAGATTTAAATCAAATAAGAAATTTATTTGTAAGTAACTTTATTAATCGCTTACAAATTTGTTTTCAACAAACTCCCTCTTACAAAGAGTCAGACTCCAAACAAATTTTCATATTAATGCTATTTAAAAATGATGATAAATAGAAGTCTTTGTCTTAGAAACTTAAGGCTTAAAGATAAGATTATTAAGTCCAACTGTTTTTTTTCAATATCATTCTCAATGTAGATTATAATTTAATTATTAGAACTTAATTTTATTTCAAATAATGAAAAAAATGTTCTTTTTATTAAATAAGTAATTAATTTTGACAGCGTAATATATAAAATAACTACATTATTTACTATTTTCTTAAAAACAATTAGTTATGTATTTTGATGGATTTTATTTACGTAATCTTCAAAATAATAATTAATTTGAAAAAAGTGTAGTTTTCAGGATATTGCACGAATGAATAATTGCACTACCCAACATGAATTTTTATCTTCGAGGAAATCATAACGGTTTCTTATCAACTACGATGCTTAAACTTCGAAAATTAGCAAGAAACTTTCTCATTACGTCACCGTTTTTTCAGATATTGAAGCCATTATTATAACAAATTTCTGCATTTACCATGGTGAGGTAGATCAGTTAATACATTAATTTAGGAAGTAATTTTACAGAAAGTATTTCCAGTGTAGCGAAACAAGCCGCTAACATGTTTATGTTGTTAAATTAAACGTATTCGTTAAAACGTTTTAAATCGGAGCGTAGATTCGTTGATAGATTTTGGAACAGTTTGTTAAAATTCTTCAACATAAAATGTTCAATTTCCTTCAAAATTCTTGGCGTTTTTAACGAGAAACGTGGTAAAAGGATTTAACAAGCAACAGAAAAGAAGTATCAAACTCACACTGACCCAGTGATGCTGGGAGACTACTCAAGTTTCTTATAAGAGTAAGAAGTATTACAAGAGGAAATCAATATTCAAACGACTTTTTTTCTTGTAAGCTTATATACGCTTTTGACACGTTTGGCTGTGTTTAATGTTTAAGTTGCTTAGCAAGTGTACATGCACAGCGCAGAGTTTGATGCTATATAACAGCCGGTTTTGGTGCAAACCGTTTTATAACGCGAGAGATCGAAACATTTTCCATCTCTCGCATTATAAAACATGATGTGTAAAACATTGTAAATAATTTGGATTTTACGTAAAATTGTTTATTTTTAACCTGATGTATCTGCCAACGTTTAAGACAAAGTATAGGCCTATAAAGAAAGAGCGCTACGTCGTAATGATTTTTCGCAGATACGTGTGATATATCGACATATTATGTATATCATTATACAAAGATGTGTCTACGAAATGTAATTTTTCAGTCTTGCACGTTAGGAAATTTTAAGAAAGACATTTCAAATCAGCAGGAAATTATATAAGAATAACCTATTTTAACGCCGGAGATATATACATAAACATATTTATGTTAGGTAATATAATTAAAAGTAAAATTGATTCTTCAATAGTTATACTTTTATTTCCGTAATATTTCAATTGTGTTTCTACATTGTCTACGTATACCTTGTTTATAAATACGACTTATATTGTATAACTTTTAATTAGCTGAAACAGGAAGTATAGTCAAAAAGTAAGACTTTCTACCTCTGCTAATTAGAATCTACACCAGTATAAAAAGTCTTATTTATAAACAAAGTCTGTGTAATTAGTTTAAAAATACAATTAAAATTAGTTCTCTTTTCAGTTAGTGACAACTTATAGCCATATCGATGTATCAAAAATTAACAATACAATGAGAAAGTTTGTAATGGCGAATTCGGCTTGCTGCTGTAGTGAACTCTGTACACTCTACACAGTTTGACTCTGTACAGTAGATTAAGGCTCCTTCTCTTCTACTGTTTAGAGTAGAGCAGTTGCTTGGGTCACTATCCTACTACAATTCGTTGGTTAATCTCTTTCTTTTTTATTTTCTTACGAAATGATAACATCATTAATCTACTTATGCTGTTTGGTAGAAATGCCAGCCAAATTCGCCAAATTAAAATAATATACATTATTCATTTTTCAAAATTATTTATTTCAGGTGAAAATGTCAACAGTTTATCAAGTGGTGAAACAGGTGTCGGTGAATCATTTTCTTATCACGTTCCCATTCGTTCATTTTTGTCACAAACTTTTGAAATGGAGAGGAATAGAAAGTGTTGATACAATTCCAAGTGTTCGATCGATAATTGTAGATCTTCTGTTCTATTACATCATATATGAATTTTTATTTTATTACATCCACAGGTACTATAGTTTCTTAAATTATTTTTTTAGTATTAAGATACTACCTGAATAAAGAACTCAAATGTCAAAATTATTAGTTGTTTGTTTTGAATTGTAATTCAAATAAAAAAAATAATAATAGCGATTAATATTCATATCTTTAAATAAGTTTTATGCGTTTGGTATTTTTTTAAAATAATTATTAATCCGTATTCGAAATGAATGTAATGAGAACTTTTTGCAAACAAGATTATATTTTTTAATGATATATATATATATATATTTATTTTTTAGATTGTTACATCACCCCANAGAAAAAACTATATTACATACAAATGTACGAACAAATTAAAATCCAGCGAAGCGGGTCCTTGCAGCTAGTAATTAAATAAAATTTCATGAAAACAGTTTCTGATAATCTCAATTAATTTATTTCCATTATAATGGAGTTATCACAAATTTTATGTAACTTTATGGCAATATATTTCTTAACTGTGCTGCATTAAAAACAAAATTATAGATCTATAAATTCTCATAGTCGCCCGTATGGCTGCATATCCTTTCTTAATATCGAAAACGGAGTTAGATAAAAAATTCGAAGCGAGATATGCGAAGCGAAGGGACAGCAGGCTTCGATTAACTATGTATAAAGTTCCAGTTTGCATCGAGAGTCACGTTATTTCAATTCAAATAATTTCTTCTGATAGATGATGGCTGGTATCAGTCTGTTGTCAGTAGAAACGTATGATGTACTGGGNTGGATCGATAATTGTAGATCTTCTGTTCTATTACATCATATATGAATTTTTATTTTATTACATCCACAGGTACTATAGTTTCTTAAATTATTTTTTAGTATTAAGATACTACCTGAATAAAGAACTCAAATGTCAAAATTATTCGTTGTTTGTTTTGAATTGTAATTCAAATAAAAATAATAATAATAGCGATTAATATTCATATCTTTAAATAAGTTTTATGCGTTTGGTATTTTTTAAAAATAATTAGTAATCCGTATTCGAAATTAATGTAATGAGAACTTTTTGCAAACAAGATTATATTTATGCTTCTAACACAATATAGTGCTATAAATTAAGACACTTGGCGGATTTTCTCATCTTTATTTAGTTGATACGTGTGGAAAAAATTACACGTTTCGAGCTCTTAAGCTCCTCTTCAGTCAACTAAAACATTTAAAAAGGATATAACATACACATAAAAAGGAATAACAAGTTTTGTAAAATTCTTAAAAAATAAAACATACCTATCCATACAGGTTTTATAAATTAAAGTAGCAGTTTTCTTTCGATATTTTNTACTAAATTTTGGAAGCTGAAATGCAAATTATTTTTATAAAAATGGCTGAAAAGGTGAGATTTGCGAAAAACAAGTGAAAAACATATTACTAGAAACGTATGATAGTAAAAACCATCATTTTATTGCGCGTAAAAATATACAAAGAACAAGTAAAACGCATGCAAACGATAGAAAATTCGAATCAGCGATTTCCGAAATTTTATCTATCAGTTTCATTATTTAGAAACATGAAAGGATGATATTTGCAAACACAAACTCTTACCACATTCGGTTCTTTCTGCAAGTTACAGAAAATTATTTCACATGCAGCCCGGCGCATAACTTTTTCTATTTCGTTGATCAGGTTTAAAGTTCGTTCATGATAAAATTTTTACTTTTCCGGCTGTTATATATAACAAAAAAAAGTACTGTATTCTGATTGGTCAAAAAATGACTTCCAAAAATGTTTACATTACTGGACTCAGGACTCATTGAAATGTCGAGAAATTAAAAAAAAATTTAGGGTTCTTTTTTGTATAAATAGATGTGTGTGTAGACTGGCAAAATTTTGTTCACCCTCTTTATAGCTTAATAACTCCCGTGCTTTCTATGGAAAATTTTTGAAATTTTGAATAAAGGTTTGAAGAGTTAGGGAAATTGATATTATTATATTCTGGTATTTATAGGTAGAAGAGTAGGGAAATAATGGCGATCGTGTGTATGTGGAATAGGGTCGGATTTAATGACGATTTTACTCGTTATTAGCATTGAAATATTTTTAATAAAACCCATTCCTACTCTCAAAATTTCTTATTTTGCTATTTTATAATAGATAAAAATGTAAAAAATTTTAAATAAAATATAAGATGGCGTCACCATCTGTTGCCGGGAAAGTACTTGCTAGTTTTTTAGAAAGTTTTGAAATGTGAAATGACTTACGTTGTTAAAAAGTAATATCTGACTGCATTGAAGCTGCCGCCATTTCACTTTAATTTTTTTTTTTTTGCTTGCATCGCTTTGATTTAATGATGCAAAAATAATGACATAATAAGGAATTAATGATGCGTTGTCTCTTCTTCTTATTCTTCATTCTTTACCTGCTGGGAATATGTCTTGCGCATTTAATGTGCAACTTGACCTGTGAAAAAAAATTCTTTTACGCAAAGTTATGAATGAATTATAAAATTTAGGTCTGAAAATACTATCGTCGGTCGTAAATTCTTTGTCTTCACAGTTATTTACTAACTCCATCAGTTTTGATTTTGAAAACTTTGGCAGTTTTCACACCGATAAGCTATCAAATAACCACCACCGCCTTCGTGAACGATTCGTGAATCGTACTTATTACCTTACATCAAAGGAAGGTATTTAAACATAAATACCGTTAATAATTACATATTTAATTTCAGATTCATAAATAGAAACAAAAAATGATTTACCGTGACATCGTCACAATGATAGGATGCAATTCTTCGTCACAATTACCTCAATTCTAGTAGTGTCTTGCCCCTATGTATAATATTTTCCTGTTTTCAACGGATTCGTAACGGTCATCTAGTTAACTCCGTTCAGCAGAAAATTTTTGAATTGAAACAACAAGAACTCCAGTGAAATTGATAGGTCTGCAGTTTGAAAACTGCTGTCCAATAACACAGTCTTTAGTAGCTTTATGGTTGGCTCGCAGAACATTNTGTTTCGGGTTGTGGTCTATTGTATTTTAAATTGCCAGTAATTAAGTTTCAAAATGATATGAGCTGACTTTTAATGTGGCCAGATAGAAAACATTGCTGAAGATCTTACGTTTGAGATGAAGATTGTAAAGTATCAATGAAAGATATTATATATCAAGACAAATTGCTACTTATTTTTAAATACGTTCTCCTCCTGGACTTATTAACTCGATCGCCCCTTCGAAATATTATACATTTTTCAAAATGATTAGTTTTGTAACTGCCCTTTAAAAAAAAAAATAGAGTATGTGAGGTGTAAAAAATTTTTAAATATTATAATGATTAACGTTAAATTTCAGAAAATATAATTTGATAATCAAAATATAAACAACAAAGAATTAAAAGAAACTAGCAATTATTTATTTTGACATAGTCACAATGCTAGGCTTCAATTTTTAATTATATTTTTTATTTATTTAATTTAAAATATATACTTTTTTTTATCTGAAATTAATAGTATCTTGTCCCTGTACAGTACATCACAATTTTTCTTTAACAACAGAGCCGTCTGGATCATCTATCTAACACATTTCAGAAGAATTTTTTTGTAGTGAAACAAAATGACTTCCGTTTTCGTTAGAAGTTATTGAATATTTATCTAAATTACGTAGTAAATTGCGATATTTATATTCGTGTGCAGACTATACAGTATCGGCAAGTCACTCTTAGACATAAATTATATTATAATTAATGACGATCCGAACAAAGATATACTAAAAGAAATATATGATTTAGTATCGTTAATTTTTATGGTACCTTCTACCAGTGCGTCTGTTGAGCACAGTTTTTCAACCAAGAAGCAAATTGATACATTTGCAAGAAACA
Source organism: Centruroides sculpturatus (assembly GCF_000671375.1). Lineage (NCBI taxonomy): Eukaryota > Metazoa > Arthropoda > Arachnida > Scorpiones > Buthidae > Centruroides > Centruroides sculpturatus. The sequence goes on from NW_019385776.1 coordinate 118,361, forward strand.
CTGAGAGGAAGGATTTTCGTCACTAGTGTTGCTTTCTGTAGAAAAAGAGTTTTCAAATACTTTGATGGAATCGACTACCAGCGATTTTTATGATAAAGTAATTAGCGACTTGGCAGAAATAAAATTGTCGATTAGAGTTAGTTTATAAAAATAATATAAACAATATATCTTTGTTTCATCTCAATTATCTATTTTAAATTTAAAATAGATAAACTGTTTAATTTTGTCATTTCCAGTATTTGTTTATAATTTTTATGGAAACACAGCTTCCGTATTATCAAATGTCATCTCATGCCACTGGTAAAATACAAGGAAAAGATTTCGCGATGAAATTTAACAAAGTATACCCGATAAATTTATGTTACACATGCTTACATATTCAAAGACAGCAAAAGCTGCGATGGTGAATACATCGTACTTATAACAGATAACAACACCAAACTTTTTAAAGGTTGCCGGAAAAATTACATAACTATTCGATGGGATTTTAATGCTGTATTTGATAGAATATTGTCAGACAAGATACATGTTTATGAAAACCAATATCTAACAAATTCCGAAAGCATAATATAAAATAATCTTAATATGAATAAGTTTTTAGTGAAATGTTCTACAATTACATTTTTAATAACGTTTGTAATGTACTAAAGATAAGATTTTTTTACTAGTTAACTTATCGATAGATACCCATATCCTTCCAGAAAAATATATTATTGTTATCGAAATGTAATTACTGAATGAAAAGGAACTTCTTTTCAGTTATATAAAGTTTACATTTTAAAAAATAATATTTTTCTCTTTTCACGAATCCCGAATCCATATCATCCTACGCATTTCTTTTATTCTGATTAATGCATATTTCCTTCAGACTGGATAAGAATGAAAACCCGCAATCGATCATCTATAGAAAAAGTAAAATGAACAGATTGTTTATTGCAGTATTGAGACTTTAATTAAAGTTCGAATAGGATTAAGAAAATAGCGCCTCCCAAACACCAATTATTAAAATGAGTTTTAAAATCAATATTTCGTATCATCGCCAAATCATAAATAATACAGACAAATATTTACAATTAATGAAGTATCGAAAACACTAGAAACAATTACTTATACTTATTAATTATTATTAGAAACAATTTTATTTATACTTATTAATATTTATAAATAAATTAGTAATGAAGATATTGTCATTTACGTAAAAATTTTCAACCGATTCTGCATAAGTCCAAGGTGAGGACTGTTAACTCAATGCCGGTAGTAAAATGCCGAGCGAACATTCACTTATAATCGCGACGTTCGATTAATGTTGGTCCTGTATGTAAATGAATGTAATTTCTATGCATTCAATGTGTTTTAATTTAATTTTAATTTTATTTTATCGGGATGCAATTGAAATTTGCATTGATCGAACGTTTGCAAGTAACAATAAGTCCAGCCGTTAATGCTCATTGCAAAGCCCAACTGAATTTGTTAGACTTTACCATCGCAGAAACCAAAAATTTCAGTTGAAATCGGGTCTATATCGTTAATGAACAATGGTTCAAGATCAATAATAAATGGTCGTAAAGTATGGGCAATAATGGTATCGGGACTATCGGCATAATATGTATTGATATTGCTAATATAAATACCCTAATGATTATAAAATTTTGAGAAAGAAAATGAAACTAATGTGCATGAAAGTCTTTGTGTCTTTATTACATGCATTTTAAACAAAGATGCCGCTTTGTATGACTTATATGTAACAATCCTCCAACATAAAGATGTACCACTATATGTTACACAGTAACGACGCACACCGATTTTTGTGGTAGAAAATTTTATATTAAACATAAAATAAAATTTGTAAGAAAAGATACAAAAGGTCTGTGATTTGCTTTTTAACGAGTAAAAATGTTTAAACTTTAATTTTTCTATACTTCGACTTATTTTGCATAATTACACTATTAAAAAGAAGAATGTGAAATGTTGGCATCTCCTTCACCATTAATTTTAAAACACTGTATACTATGTTGAAAATTTGTTGAAGTTTTGAACATTGTGCAATACGAATTTCGCGATAACGGTTGCAAATTGCACAGTTTTTATCAATTTTTAATCGGAACGTGGTTCATCTTAGGCTTCGTCGTGGAATGTAATACGAAATTTAAGATTATTATCACTTTCAACCTTGTTTTATGCCAACTTTCGACCAACAATCGTATTACGACTGGCATATTTAATTTTCTTGAATGAATGAATGATGCTCTAACTTTTACTGTTGTAGATTGGCTAAAATGGTCAAACCGATGTTTGGCCAATTTTAAATTAGGCTGAGTATAAAATTATTAATGCGGGTACGAGCAGCCTATTAAACTCAATGAATTAACTTGAAATTATCATAGAGCGAATTGAACTTTGTGATTATTTTGAGAACATTCATTCATTAAAACTGCTTAGTTTAACTTTAATTCTTTAATTCATAAATATTTAAATATGTTGCATTAATTTTTTTTATTTTCTAATAAGTTTGTGATAAATATGTTAAAATTCGCACAAAGGATCCACTAGAGGCAGGTAAACTTTAAGAATTGTAATCCACCTGCCTCTAGTGTTTTCTTCCTGCCTCTTGAGAAATTCTTCGATTCGTGTATTAATTGATCCACATCTAAAATATTAATATATGTATTTATTATTATGTGTTTTATATTTACTTATTATTTACAGTAATTCTGTAACTTTTAAAATAAATTTAATTTTAAAAATATATAAAAAAATAGCATTTGCAAAAAATTTTGTTGTCTTCATTGAGCTTATGAATAGAACATTGAAGTTTCTGTTAAGGATTAAAATTATATATCTTACGCTCTAAAATGCATCCAATAATGTCAAATCATAAAACTGTAAATATATATTTTGTAAAATTTCATAAAATAATATTACGGTATAACTATAATTACTGTTGAAAATAAGAATGTTACACGTTTTTATATTACAAAAAAATATACGTTTATATGTGCGAAAACTCGCACATATAAACATACTTTTCATATATTTTGTTATTAAACTTTTTTATATTTAAATGTAATTATGTACTGTATTTTATTTCATACATGTTATCGCATGTGATTCAATGTATATTATTCTGAATCATGCAATAAAATTGTATATTATTCAATTTGTAACTTATTAATATTTCTTTAACTAAATTTGTTACTTTATCAACGCATTGAGTTAACGAAGATGAAGATTTATTACTAATATTTATCCATAATTTTGATTTTTTCAAATAGGACAGTTTTGTGATGGGTTCAACAAGAATAAAAAAAATATAAGAAATAATATTCTTATCCGAAATATACCGATAAATTTAAATATATTTTATATACAAGTGATTAAAAGGCCATTCTTTATAATTCCCATTATGAATTACGACTGAAATAGACGCACAGCCTGATAAATGTTTATCAATTCATTAAATTGACCAGACGTTATGAATACAGCTACATTTCCTAAAGCAATTTGATTTTTAAAAAATCCACTATTTTCATTAAGAATTATTTCAATGTATTTTAAAAACAACGTGAAACCTTTTAAAAGTAAGTATTATTAACTGTACGATTAAACTAAGGTAAGCAAAATTATTACTAATAAATATATATATATATGTCAAAAAACCTCTATTTACAGGAAACTTCTGAAATTTCAGTTTTTGGTATAAATTAAATAAAAAATTAAATATTATTTAGATTTATTTATTCGAGCAACTAAGTTTTCGATGATATTCAAAACTACATAATATATTTTTCTTTATAGCATTTGTATCTATCAGATTTGATACCAATTTTGCAGCAGTAAGTTATAAACTATAAGCGTTGGCCTACAAAAAGTGACGGCATTCTTACACATTCTCGAAGCGAATGTTCTACACTCGATACATCTTCAACAGAAATGAAGTTTCCTTTTCAAACAGTAAATTGGTTTCTGCAATATAATAGATTTAATATGCCATGTTTAGTACCCAGTTTCTAAAGGTTTTTATCTTTAACCGAAATAACGACACTTAGAATATTTTTTCCATAATTTCACTCTTAATATAGCCTACATCTGGAACACGAATCCTTACTGTGTCACTAACAATAGATGTCGGATATTTGAAATTCAATGTATCACTCATTTTTTCCATGCTTTTTATGTTAGAATATCCGATTTCCTTTGTTTTAGACACACTGTTTTTCAATTTTTGAATCTACTGGTTTTTCTTCGTCACCGACTTTGTAGTACGAATAACATCCTGATTTTTAGAAATCAGCATGGTTATAACTTTTTCATATAAAAGAAACATTCTGTTTTTTCTGACAGGTTTCACTTAAGTTCAAGTAAATTGTGATCCTTGTAATATTTTTATATTTCGTACTTAATTATTTTTGCAAATGGTTTCAGCCACAATGACCAATAGCAATATGGACATCGGGCAATGTCTAAAATATTTCTTCAGTGTGAATGTAATATTTAATCAGGCACGATTAATTTTCCTATTTCTCCAATAGACAAACTCATATTCTTCCGATAACATCGAAGTCACTTTGATTTTAACACTTTCACTCTTTGTATTACATGATGATTATGTAAAAATTTGGCTGCTCTTACCTTTTGACACTATTAACTCGTTCAGTCAGTTGTTGAAGTGGTTATTTGAACACTTACTGAGTGTTTCACTAACATTGCCTAATAGAGGTATTTGAAAACCAGCGATTAGATGGATACCGTAATTACTGACGCAAGGATTACAGTAACATATTTTACCGAAGTATTACTAAATTCCGAGACACTAAAAACAGGATTAGTAAATCCAATGATCTCGACACTGGCGCTGCTAGAAAATTTTCTTACACGTTACTTGATTGGATATTTCAGAAAGACATAACACGCGCTTAGATACAAACATGGAAGACAACAAGAAACGAAGTCGACAACCCAATTTTTCACATCGAAAAACAGATTATTTACTGGAACTAATCGAAAACTATGAAGATATAATAGAATCGAAAGAAAAGAAATGAGATGGGAAATTATAACCGAAAAATTTAATAAGTTTCCTGAGGTTAGTAAACGGGACACGAATAACTTGAAAATTTTGTGGGAGCATTTGAAGCCGAAAGCAAGAAAAGATGTGGCGTCAAATACGAAACGTACGAATGAGTACTGGGAGAGAAGTATGTGCCGATATTAAATGTCCTATGCCAGCAATGACAGAAAAAATTATCTCTTTAATCTCCGAGCAATTTACGCCTCCTCTCTCCAATCTTGTTGACAGTGATGCTGATTTTAATGCATATGATGAAGGTAAATTTGTTTATATCTAATTATACTTAATCAAAATTAAACAGCAATAAAACAGTTAATAATAATAAATCAACACTAATAAAAAAGTTATAAACATTGGCATTCATTTTCGAAAAATGTGGATGAATTTCCGGCATTATTGCAACAAAAGTCAAAAGAATCAAGTACAATAATACCTCGACTTACGCTACCCCGACTTACGCGAACCCGGAGTTACGCGATTTTCAAATCTCGACGATTCGTCTTTTGTTTGAGCAACTCTTGATTACTCATTCCCCCCCACACTATCAGCTTACATGTTCGGACGTGTCGCGCGGAATCCACTCATAGCTACAATTTATTTTGTGTTTGTTATATCTACGGAGACTTGAGAGACTCTATGTGGTGATTTCTTGCAACGGTGAACGAATCAAAAGGAGAGATAAGATTAACGAGAACATTTATTAGCTTACACCCGACTTGGGTTTTACATGAATTGCGAAATTATACCCCGACTTACGCGAATTCGACTTACGCAGTTATCGCTCGGTCCCACCTATCGCGTAAGTTCGGGGTATTACTGTTCTGAAAATATGAATATATCAAATGTAAATGTTAAACAGTTAATTCTTCTTATACATATTTCACTATATTTTTAGGATTATATTTCAAAGATCCTTTGTATATAGAATATTGTAAAATTATCATATAAAAGTAATAAAACATGTATCAAAAATTATACTTTGATGTTAATATAAATTATGTAAACAGAGTATTTTAACCCTAATAATGTTTTGATACTAAAAACTAATTAATCAAACAGAAATGAATTTTCTGATCTATATTACCTTCAAAATAATTTTCACATTGAAAAAATGTTCATTTACATATCATACATATTTTCAGGTACTCACACAGGATTTACGTCTTGTGAATTTACCAGAATTTTCTGATGATTCAACAACGAGTGAAACACCCAATAATAATAATCGTCGTAGTAATTTTAAAATTATTTATAAATATGCACTGGACTATCACAAACCTCGAATGCATTTTTTAAAAAGAAAAGCGTAAAGCAAAATTTAATTTTATAGAGGAAGAACACTTTAGAAGAAAGAGAAAGTATGATTGTAGAATTGAACTCGTGCAAAAACAAAAAGCCCTACAAATAAGAGAACATCAATTAAAAATAGAATTACTACGAGAAGAATTAAGAAGCGTTGAAACGAATTGTAACTTTACATTATGAATTATATTGTTTCGTATTTGTATTCTAAAATTACAAGAATGTCTGAAAAAATTTTATTAATAAATTTTATTTTGAATAAAATTGTGGACAAAACTGTCCAAAAAGGATCATCATTTATTATTTTTTATGTTCCAAGACTAACACATTTTCGGCGACTGACCTTTCTTTTTAGGCTACTTGTCGCCGGAAAAATTACAAAAAGTCCTGTTAAAAAACACTTCCTATTAAAATTTTTAAAAATTTCTGAAAAAGGAAGTGGTGACATACAGTTGTCTTGCTTACTTCCATCTATACCTTNTGAAATTTCTTTTCTGAGTTTATGCCGTTGAAATAAATAAATAATAAAAAAATTAAAACATTTGTCGGTTTTGTTTACACCATCATTGGGCCGCATTGGAACTTGCCTTGGGCCGCATGCGGCCCGCGGGCCGCGGGTTGGACACCCCTGATCTATACCATCTATACCTATTTTATTCGAAATAATTCTCCATCGAACGAACTTTTACAGAAGAAATTTCTACATGTATCGTCACCAGGGGGCAGCTTTTCTAAAAATCTACATATTCCAGCGCCAATTTTTAGTAGATAAAAAGCAGAGAAAACCCCCAAAAGAAGGTATAGATAGAAGTAAGCAAGACAACTGTATGTCACCACTTCCTTTTTCAGAAATTTTTTAAAATTTTAATAGGAAGTGTTTTTTAACAGGACTTTTTGTAATTTTTCCGGCGACAAGTAGCCTAAAAAGAAAGGTCAGTCGCCGAAAATGTGTTAGTCTTGGAACATAAAAAATAATAAATGGTGATCCTTTTTGGACAGTTTTGTCTACAATTTTATTCGAAATAATTCTCTATCGGACGAACTTTTACAGAAAAAATTTTATTTTTATAGTTATTTTGTTGAAAATTATTTATAATTTTTATTCAATAATTTATTCTGATTACAGGTTCTAATTTTATGAAAGTAATACAGAATTCTTTCAGAACTCCAAACTAACTATTGTATGCGATATTTTGACTTAGCATGATAACATATTAACAATTAATAGGCTAATTTAATCATTAAAAATTTAACATTTTAAAGGAAAAGAAAAAACACTTAGATATACAGTATATATAACAATTTTTATTTATTTTTGTTTCAAGTTTCGTACCTTTTAACTGAAAATACGTTTTTATCTACTGATTCACTAAAAACTATAAGCATAATCTAAAAAACTAACATTTTCCAAGAAGCTTTTGTTGTTTATTATTAAATACAATACTGTCTATACTATTTGCATTACGTTTAATTAACTTATCAAACACAACTCATAATCATATCGCTATATATAAACAAAACTTTTATTTATAGAAAAGTTTTGTTTGAAATTTATGATGCTTTATTTATGAGTTATGCATACGAATGTCTGAAATTAAACACAAATTTCAAAAAGTACTTAATAACTGCATATTTCTCATACATTGAAAGCGTGTATTATTGTATTCCTAACAGCTGTTCCTCCTTGAAACGTCTTTTCGCGAGCATCATCCTCATTACATTTTCCAGGCTGAATAACCATATCTAAAACGTGTGAATCAGCCTTGCAAAGTATCGCTATTTTATGAACAACAGTAGTAGCAACAATAATAATAAGTGATTTTTCAAGTTTAGTTCGAAGACCGAACCTTAGACAAAGAAATCGACAATTTCGTATTCCAAATACAGTACTATATTCAAATTATCGTCATGAATATTTCAAATTTTCAAATGTTTATAAAAATAATTCGACGATGTTTGCTTTCCTACCTGTTGTATATAGTAGCGGCCAATAGTAACGCTACATACGTTTTAAAGATGCGACCCCTATTTTGTTCACCACCTACTACATTACGGTGTTAATATTGTGATAGTTGAAAAGAGCACAAAAAAGAGTCTAAGAGTAAAAGAGAATAAAGTTGTATTTAGCAGAATTGAACGTAGATGTAATGCGGTGTTTAGAATCTCTGCTTATGCCACATAATACTTATATTTTGTTTTAGAAATACCGGACAAATCTGCATACTTTCTTTGGTAGCACTACTTTTGTCACAGCGTAAAATACAAAAACTTCGTTTTTTAAAATCGGATTTAAAATAAAATTTGTTTGAATTAATTGAATATTTTGACTCTTTTTTGTGCTCTATTCAACTATCACAGTATTAATCATGTAGTAGGTGGTGAACAAAATAGAGGTCGCGCTTTTAAACATATGTGAAGGGTAGTTCTATTTTTGGCCACTACTGTATAACACGGGAAAGAATGCCGATGTGTCAAAAAATCATCTCTCCTCAAGATTTTTACATTTTTGGACTCAGGGTACGTTCAGACATCGAGAAATGCAAATGAATTCAGGGTTTTTTCTTTATGTATAAACGTTAATGTGTTTGTTTTTCAGTTTGTTTTGGGAAAAATTTGGTTTAATAACTCCTGTGAATTTTGGTGGTTGAAGGTCGAGCGGTGAGAAGATACAGGTGGTCATGTGTCTTATCTCTAGTGGGGACAGAAGTAATGAAGATTTTACTGGTTATTAGCATTTTTACTTTTTTATATAAAACTCATCGTAACAAATGGCGTTACCAAAGTTATAGATATTGTCGGGAAAGTTATACAACTTCTATTCGGCATTCTTAAAGTTGTATTTGATAGAATATTATCAGACAAAAGAAATATTTATGAAAAACAATATTTAGAAAAATTCCGAAAGCAGAATATAAAATAATCTTAATCTTGTGAACTTTTCAGTGAAATATTCTATAATGAAGTTTTAAATTCGTAACTTTTTTAATGTTGTAAACATGAGATTTCTTTACTAGTTCTTATCGATAGATTCCTACATCCTTCGTGAAAATTATATTGTTGTTATCGGAATATAATTACTGAACAAAATCTTTTTTCCGTAATATAAAGTTTACATTTTAAAAATAATATTCTTATCTTCTGACGAATTCCGAATCCACATCATCCTATGTTTTCTCCTGAGCGACCCGTATTTCCTTCAGACTGGACAAGAATGAAAATTCGCTCTCTATCATCTATTGTAAAAATAAAATAAAATGATTGTTTATTGAAGTATTGAAACTTTCATTAAAAATGTAATTTAAGAAATGTGTTACCTTTATGAGAGATATTTTAGTAAATGTAAATTCCAAGCATTTTATGCCGATTGTAGGACCGTCCAACAACTTCAAAGTGCAAATGAGCTGAAAAAGTTTCGTTCTAAATAAATTGTTTTAATCTGTGTTAAAAGTATTCACTAAGATTTCTGAGTAAAACCGTGTATATTTTTAATCTTTTCCCCTAACTATTTTGATTTCATGCTCTTTTTTATGTGAATTAATATATATTTTCAAATTTTTACCTGCCATTTTAATATTACAAATTTAAATTTGATAAAAAATTCAACAATTTTTACTTAAGTTTTTATTATTGGATGATATACGTAAAATAGAACTGATTATTATTATAAATAGATATGTCTTGAAGATCCTTTTCATATAAATTTTATTTGTTTGTTTATACACACCCAAGTGAGACTTGAATACAGTGGGTAATCGGTTAACGAACAGATCGTTTAACGAACAAATCGGATAACGGACACTTTCGAGAAAGATTTTTATGTTCGGATAACGAACACCTCACAGAATAAACACAAGAAGAAGCGATGTAAAATAATGAATACCGATTGATTTTCTCTTGTTTTCAGGTAACAACTCGAAACTTTTCGGAGCGCGGGAGACATCGACATCGACGCTCAAGCCGGTTTATACCAATCGGATAGTATTCCTTCGAACTTTGAAACTCTCCCTTGTAATTTCAGCCTTTTATTTTTCTGACAAAACAATTATTTTATGTATTCACGAGACTGTCGGGTAGGCACTCGTTAAGTTTTCTTCTGTTTTTCTTTTCGAAAAATGACAGTATAATAGCAAAGATAGAGAGTGGGCAGAAGGTGCCTAATGTTGCTAGGCAATATGGTGCGAACAAGTCTACAGTAGGCCGAAATTCAATCTTACTGTATTTAAGAAAAATACAGTATAATCAAGAAAACCCAAACAGCTAAACGAGTAACAAAAATCACATCTGAGAAATAAATAACATCGAAGAGTTCATAATGGAATCTGAAAGGATCTGACGACAGAAGAACGCCAAGAACTCTTGAATGAAGAACATCAAGAAACTCAGCGAGATATGTTTTCTTCTGGAAAAGAAGTTTATTTCGATATCTATTATTAAGGAACTTTTGAAGAAGTGGGAGGATGTCACAACAACGGTCTTAGAATGGCATCCAAACCAGGTTGAGGCTTGGGAATTTCTACAACTGCAATGCTATTAATTATTTACGAAAAATCCTGAAGAACAGAGAAAAGCAATCGACATCAGACAGATTCTTTAACCTTTTCAAACGGAAAAAACATGAGTAATGAAAACGCAAGACTGTGTATGTATGTATTTTTATTATTACATATAAATAAACGTAGTAAGAAAGTATATATTTTTCATTTTTGGGGGTCTCCAGAACGAATTAATCTAATTCACATTAAAACCTATGGTAAATCGATAATCGGTTAACGAACAATTCGGATAGCGAACAAAGTCTTGGAACGGATTATGTTCGTTAACCGATCACCCACTGTATTTTATATTTATGTTATTTGTCTGCAATTTAATAAATTGTAAATTTATAAATTTACACTGTCAGACTGTCCTTGCTTAATATCCAGACTGGATTTAGACAGATGAAAGGCAAGACCACATATCGAAATCTTAGAGGTAGGAGGCCCTACATATAATCATCCGTTACAAACTGGTAGTCGTTTTATTTCAGTTCTAAAAATTTCCCTGAAAGGTGTTAAATGCATGACCACCACGACTGTATTGTGAAAGGAAAATTATGATGTACAGGGGTAAGTCACTGCTAATTTGAGGTGAAGAGCATATATTTTAAGTTCAGTAAATAAATAATATGATTAAAAATTGCTGCCCGGCATTGTGACGATGTCACAATATACAGTGTGTGTTTTTTATCTTGTGCCTATAAAATGTTGATATAATTGTTTTTAAAAAGGCTTATCATAACACGGTAGAAGTAGATTTGTTCTTTCACGGCATCTTCAACCATCAATAGCATAATTCGTTTGTGAATTTCTAGAAATAGTTGAGTTTGTTTATTTAACTTCGCTGGTAAACTTTTTGCTCTTGAATTTTTTCGCCATTTTTCAACAATATCCAATGAATCAGTGCGCGACGTGAACGTGAGGCGTAACGTGTTTTACTTGGAGTTTGAACGTCAAACGTGTACTTCTGCTTGCCGTACAAGTTTAAAGGTCAAACTTCAGTCGCAACCTCTCTAATATTTTCTTCTCCAATACAATACGGATAGAAATAGTTGCTTCTAAATACACTAAATTATAATTAAATTTGTATATTTATAATATATTTAATTAACAGGCCGGATGGCCGAGCGGTGAAGGTGTCAATCTACCATTCTGAGAGACCAGGGATCGAAACAAAACGGGTCTCGAAAATTTCCTGGGGATTTTTTCTCAGGAAATTTTCGGGAGTAGTCCGTTCGGATATGTCGGGCCCTGTACCTCATCACACGATTGCCCCATTGTGTGCCTGGTCGAACCCATAATGTGCTTGTTATAAGAGGCCCGCGTAGTGCCCACAGGGTGGAAGAGTATTAAAAATAAACATATTTAATTACCTTTAATCTGTCACTTGTCGCCATCTCCAAAGTACAGAACCTTTTTAATTCCATGAGAGGGGATATGGCCTATATAATAAATACAAATTAGGGAGAATGAATATTATTAATTTATAGTGTGGTTTTAATCGTTTATCTATTGAGTTTCAAATGACATTTTGATAAAGAGAGGCCGTAAGACATAAACAACTTTTTTTTAGAGATAAACACGAGGCATGGAATAAAATATTAGTTCTAACAACAAACTGAGTTTAAAAATTCTTAAAAGTAGATAAAACAAAGAATATATCAACACAATTTAAGAAATTCCACTTAAAACAAAATGATATTATTAATTAATAATGCTTTATGTATCTTTTGAAACGATTTTCCACAGTCAATAAATTTATTTCCGAAAGTTTCGAATGAATATATAGAATTATTCAATAATTATATATTAACCATTTCATATTATTTCTCAATATAAATTAAAAGCAACTTACCGAAACATTCAGCTCTGCAGCAGATAATACACAAATTGCAGCGATGAATGTTAGACCAATCAGTATTAGAATGGAAAACATAGCCGCTACTTTATCCATTTCGACATAAAGAAGCATGCATGTAAGAAAGCACGTTACAAAAATTAATGAGCAATAACCGAAACTTAACAAATCCTTGTACATCAGATTGAATTCTTCCAATCGGTGACAACATTCTTTAAATCTGTGCCGGCAATATCGAAGAAAACATTTCATTTCCACGGATTCAACGCGATAATTATAAATTTCTTCGGCCAAATCATCGAATTTGTCTTTTATAGTAACTAAAAGTAACAAAATTACCATAATTGTTAATATATTACACATAGTTGTTAACGAGAAGCATATAGTTAAGAAGATGTAGCACGTCGAAGCTACAATGTTTACACTAACATATTTTACCGAAGTATTACTAAATTCCGAGACCCTAAAAACAGGATTAGTAAATCCAATGATCTCGACACTGGCGCTGCTAGAAAATTTTCTTACACGTTACTTGATTGGATATTTCAGAAAGACATAACACGCGCTTAGATACAAACATGGAAGACAACAAGAAACGAAGTCGACAACCCAATTTTTCACATNAATATATTACACATAGTTGTTAACGAGAAGCATATAGTTAAGAAGATGTAGCACGTCGAAGCTACAATGTGGTTCGTAGATTTAGCAATCATTGGATAGGCTGATACACCTAACACAATGTTATTAGCTATAAATGGTATCATTACCCAAGCTGCAAAGAATATGACCAAAACACTTTGCCATTGTTGCAGTCGACATATTTCTCGATTATTATTAAAATATAAATATATTTTATTACCTTTCATTTCGTTGATAACCGTAAAAACGTAAATGCTACAACTCAGAAAGACGTAAGCGTTGAAAAGACTGTAACTCATTATTTCTTCTTTGGAATAACATTTTAAAAAATCTGAACAAAAATAAACTGAATATCTTTTCGGTAAGACATATATCAAATGTAAAAGTACGTGAAACATCATAAATATACAGAATATTATGAATTGGTATAACTTTCTCCACGCAGCTCTCTTATCGTGTTGACGGTTGCACTTTATAATATTTCCTATAACGATTAATTTCATGAGATTAAATGTTGGAGTGAATAACATACAGGAACAAGAGGACTCCATTGTGTCTTTCGCACTTTCATCCATGTTTAATATGTAGACTTAAGTGAGTCAATTGTTAGTAATGAAAAATCCACTGTGCTAATAGAAAATATGTTATAATAAATTATTGTGTTTGACAGAAAATGAAATCAATCGTTATTCGGTTACTAGGAAATATCGATTTTACTAGTGAAGGACGGTTAGGAAAGATAGAAAAATCAATAATCGTACTGTCTCTTATTCCTGTTTTTCAGCTATATTCAAAGCAGCTTTATTAAATATTTCGTGTAAAATAGTGAATGTTTCCTGTATTGTTTTATTTATTTAAGAAACTAATATTTGTACAATGCACGGACCTAATTATCTGATTATAAATAAATATTTAATTAAATTTCCAGTGATTTCGGTGAAAATAAATTTTAATTTAATGAATTTGCGAAAAAAATTCAATTTGTAAACATGTCGCATTCTTCATTTAAACATTAACAGACGCATTAATTCATTTTTCTTTATGTCCTTATGGTATACTATTTTTGTTATATTATTCTCTACCTTGGACTTAGTAAATTATTAGGACTTATTATACTGGTGTTTCCGTTTTTTCAAAAACAGGAAGTGTTATTCATAAAAACAATATATTTTTTACATGATTTTTCACCTGTGTACACAATATTCGTGTTTCGGAACTCAAAGACCCTCTTCAGCAGGTTTACATTAATAAAGTTCTAATAGAAAATTTATAATGATGATAACAATTTTCTAAAACCCGACAATAATGTATAAATTCTTTAAATAACTTACAGTTTCATTGTTTTGTATTACATCAAAATATATATAAATTATCCCTAGAAGGATTTTCAACAATTTTTTTTTACAATTTGAACGAGTTTGCCTGTATAAAAATAAATTCATAATGAAAACGAAAAGTCGTAAAAAGTGTTGTTAAAATCAACGTTACTTTCTTATCCAGCTCTTTGTATTTTCTGATTTTAACAATCGTTTTAAAAAAGGGAATGTTTGAAAAACAAAATATTACCGATGTCAATCAGCGTCCCAAAAGAATGCCTGTTTCTGAAAGTTAAATGGTATGCTTTTGTCTGGTATGCTTTTGTAAGTCTATCAGAATAGAGAAAAACAAAAAAGTGTGGAGTCTTGCGTGAGCTTGTCGACTTCGAAAATACTATATACAACGAAGATCAGGAAAAGTCAATAGAAATTAATAAAGGAATTAGTTGGTCTAACAGATACAGTTCATAAAAATTTTACAAGAAAGTATGTTAATAAAATGAAATAGATCATCATTAAGCAAATAACAAGAAAGAGTAAGAGGAAGATTTCAACATTCGTCATGTGGGACCAAATAGAGGTTCTGGCGAATATCAAAGAATTTCCAGAGAAAGGCCTGAACTTCGTCCCGGAGAGTGAAGAAAGTTGGGAAACCTCGATTCAAGAAATTGAAAGAGGGATCATTGGAAAAGATTCGTTAGAAAAATATTACTTCAGATGGAAAACACTCATTAAAAACTAAGCGAGTTAAAAGATATGACGAGTTAAGAACAAGGACATTTTGCTTACTAGACGTTGGCTGAGGGTCTACGATTTGGTGACTACAATAACGGACAAAAGTAAACTTTTGGTTAGGTTATCATGAAAAGTGAAATTTACAACAAAGCGTTGGAAGATTATTACATCACAAACCGGGATGTGAACGACAAAATCATTGAGAGCATTGATAAACGAGTGAAAAGACTGGAAGGAACAAGGCTTTCTACTGTTTTACCTTTTCTTAAGAAGTGCCGAAATCCAAGGCCTGGATTCCAAGATTGTTTGCATTCGCCAAAACACACAAAGACGGTAAGAAATAACGCCAATAGTAGAAAAACACAGGGGACCAACTTTTGTCTTAGAAGAAAGATTACACAAGTTTATCTACTCCTAGCTTGATAGCAGTGTACTAGTGACACAGGATCCTGGGATCGTGGTCATAGATATGCAAGACATGTCATTAATGCAATAGGAAATAGGAATGGTATTGAATTATGAGAAGTTATATCTTTCCATAAAAACCGAATCTTGCACTTTTACAATTCATGTTCAAAAATCCCCGAATTGATTCGTTACAACAATGAGCTAGTAGAGCTGATTAATCTGATGTTCTACGAATCTTGCTTTAGCTTTAACAACCAGACAAAAAAAGGAGTTTTAATTTGAAGTCCAATTAAAAAAAGACATTTATCCACCAGTGTTTACATCAAACCTCTGCACAGCATGATTTTTATCCCCTCACAATCAAATGCTCCGTATCGTTATAAGCTAGCAGCATCTCGAGCTGTAATCAGAAGGGCTTTCTATATTGTGACAGCGCTGTGGACAGAGCATAATACTTTTTAGATATCTAAAAGATAAAACAAAAATTAACGAGTTGATTAGTCTATCAATTTACAAAAAAGCATTATTAAGGAATTTATTATGTTTAAAAATTTTTTCAAAATGTACTATTCAGTAATAAGTATGAAGTTCATTTATACATTCTCCTCATCACTCAGAATATAACATCTATAACGGGCTAAAGAACGTCACTAACCACTATGCGATTTTCCAAAATCATAATATTATATGGAATTTATTCATCTAAAAATTTTTGAGCCATAATTGACAAAAGAATATGAATTAATGTAACAAGATTCCAGCTGAAATTAAAAAAATTTGTTTTCTAAAATAAATTTAAACTCAGAGGCACAATCCGAGATGAGCACAACAAGGGCTTTAAAATATGATTTCAGTAAAGTCACAATGTTTACATACGAAAGGTATTATGAAAGAAATTGAGGATCGCAAAGAGTCAAGAATGGTTCTAAAAAAGCTCCGAACCTATATAAAATTTTAAGAAATGACAAAGATAACATTAAGGAAGAAGAAAATGCAGGGATGCACAAGATTTCTTACGAAAACGTACAGCTAGGAATCAAGAAAGAATATATCGGCGCCACAACAAAGAATTTGGAAGTAAGGCTCAAATACCATCAGAAAAGGTTCCAACACAACAGCACATTTCCACATGGCACAGATCCAAGGCTCGATAATAAAATGGGATAAAGCATATATTGTCAAACCCTTAAGCTTCCCAACATTAGCAAAAACCGCTGAGAAAATTGAAATTTACAAAAGCAAACTGAAAGAAGCATGCATAAATGCAACTGATGCAGAAAGCCTACCATCGGCTTGGAAGTTTATAGTCAAAAAGTTTACCATGAACTCATAATTTATACATTAATAATTTATTTTAATGTTTGTTCAAAGTAATATTAGTAGATTATTATTTTTATTACTGTATCTGAGTTTGTGTTTTATTTTATATTTATATTTTTATACATTATTCTTCTGTTATTTTCTTGTTTTTGTACGTTTTTTAAATATATGTACAGCTCTCCCTTGATAGTCCGACGTTTTTTAATCCGACATGCTCAGTAGTCCGACGCACGTCCCGTCAAGGTACCCGTCCCCGTTACGTGTCTGCTTGCACAGAAGCATGTCGCGACGTTAATCTCCCCATCCAATTTTTACACGATGACACACATTTCGTGTGTTTTCTGTGAGCAGTTCTGTTCGAACAGTTGGAGTAGGGAACATTGTAAGCTACTGCTAGCAAAACAATGCAAAATATGTAATTATTTTCGGTAATCCGGACACTTTTGATAATCCAACACCCCTTTGGTCCCATACCTGTCGGACTAATAAGGGAGAGCTGTATTCCATTTTTGGAACGTGGATGTTTCAATTTTCTACTTCAACCTGAGGATGGCCTACAGAATAGGTCGAAAACCTTAGTTTTTCAATAAAACTATCTCTGCAACGAAAAAAGTGTATTATGATTATCAAATTATTTGCCGAGCACGTTCTGTTAAATATAAATTTTATTGAATTATTGCAGGTTTGACTATGTCTTCGCCAAATTAGACCGTGAGTCTTCGCTGCTTTATTGCTGCTTTTGAAGTGATAGAGCAACAGCAGAAGAATGTTTTTTATATTGTTAGACATTGCTGATGCGTACGTTTCCAATGAAATATGTAAAATATATGATGAAATGCCATTTTGTTACTCTACGTATATACTTATATCAAATGTCAAGAACATATTTTCCATTCGTTTTTAAAAAAATCAAAATGTCTAAATTTCACGTTTAGGACCTGATAAATGACATATCTGTGCTAAGTAACAATATCTGCTAAACAGATGCAAAAAACTTCCATTAATTAATTCAATAAAATTGATAGACATATTTTTCCATTCTGTATTGCGTATGAGTATTATTTCACATCAAAACGAAGGAATTTTGTCATTTTTTCATACGTCCATCTTGTACTTAACATATATTTTGCTTTTTTTCCACTTTCGATGTTATTGTGAACTAGGACTTGTTATCAAACAATTTCAAATTAAAATAATTTTAATGTAACTTAATTCTTAAATTGTCGTTCAGTGCACAACTCTGCTAAACTTCGTTGAAAACTTTATAATTTTCCGCATTGTTTGATTTTCTTAGTATTTATGTATGCTAGGCTTGTAAAATTTTTGTTAAATTCCAGTTAGAATGCTTATAAAAACGCGTTTTTGGAATTAATCTAAATTACTTACTTTAATTCGCTCCAGAAGGTTGTTCGAGTGCCGATCTGTTCGCGTACCGAACAAATTTTTCCGGTAAGAAATAATGTAAATTAGATTATTTAATACATCGCACTTTCTATCTTACAAATATATATTAAACAATTCTTTTCAAAGGTTATCACACAATTGAAATTACTGTTGCCTTATCTACAACCTAAGATGCATTTTGGTTCTTGGTATTAAATGGTTTCCATTGTGTGATAACCTTTCAAGAGAATTATTTACTATGAACTTGTAGAAAGTATAATATATTAAGTATAAAAAAGGAATTAAAGGCTAATTAACTTCGAGAGACACCACCGCAGTTGATGACTGATTCGTGTCTCACAAACGTGCTGGCCACTTGGAAAGTGCCAAGTGCCAAGTGCATAAAGATTTAAGGTCAAGATAATTTTTAAAAATACTAAAAAATAAACAATAAAACATTAACAATAGGCCCCAATTTAACTTCATTTCCGCTTGAATTAGAATCATTTAATTTCTACTTGTAAAAATTTTAATTGGTTTCCGTATATATTTCGAAAGCATTTATTAATATATGACTTAAGTAAAACTTCTGTTGTAATAAAATTATGCTAGATAAATGGGAAATGTCACCTGTTTCTACTGTTGTCATTGATGTTAATTTAAAAAAAAAAATGATAATATCGATAATGAGAGAAAAGTTTGAAGATAATTAATTCGTACTTTGAAACATGCGTTTGATAAGATTTTTCTCTTTCTGTTAATTCTGTTAAATAAATATGATGAAAACACGAATAAAACATATGAAATTATTATATATAATCATTCTTCCGGAGCTTGTCGCTCGGTTTGACAGAAATTCTCATGAAGGAATTGACCTGATACTTCTCTGATACCCGATACTTAATTAAAAACAATTATAATACGAATAAAACATATGAAATTATTATATATAATCATTCTTCCGGAGCTTGTCGCTCGGTTTGACAGAAATTCTCATGAAGGAATTGACCTGATACTTCTCTGATACCCGATACTTAATTAAAAACAATTATAATAAAGGGTTTAAATTGATTTAAATATTTTAAAATTTATTATAGAAAACAAAATTTTAATCTCAGCTGGAATCTTGCTACATTAATTCATATTCTTTTGTCAATTATGGCTCAAAAATCTTTAGATGAATGAATTCCATATAATATTATGACTTTGGAGAAGCGCATAGTGGTTAGTGACGTTCTTTAGGCCTTTATTAATGGTTAGTTATATTCTGAGTGATGAGAAGACCGTATAAATGAACTTCATACTTATTACTGAATAGTACATTTTGAAAAAATTTTTAAACATAATAAATTCCTTAATAATGTTTTTTTGTAAATGAATAGACTAATCAACTGTTTAATTTTTGTTTTATATTTTAGATATCTAAAAAATATCTGAAAAATTATTTTAAAATTAAAAAGTTGTATAATTCGATAACGTATTGCTCATCTCTACATTAATTAAATAAGAAACTATGTGTTTAAATATATAATATGAGAATATAACCTCTTTTCTAAGGGAAATTGGTTCATATTTAGGTATTATACATACGAAAAAATCTGTAAAACTGCACGTGTCCAGCCCGTCGAAGAGATGCGAACACGCATCCAACTATCAGTTTCTAGTATGTCATCTACTCGGACACTGGTAGGCCCTTTTAGATACCACACGAAGGACTTATCTTCCGTATCTTGCATTTCCATATTTAATCCCCTCTATTTAAATGCATTCTTAATTACCTTATTTTCTGAACACTTTCTTCTCTTTCTTCTTTATTCGTAACTTTTCATATGTTTAGCATATCTGTATAGCTTCACATACCCTCATTTGTGTATATAAATTACAAATTCATTTAGAAGAAACGGTATAATCGTAATAATAATTTATTTTGATTTGCATCGGTACAGTGGAGTATTATCCTACGGACAAAATGGCAATTATCTGAGATCTCCACCAACAGGGAGTTTCAAACCAACACTAGATTGCCGGTGTGGCGCTGGCGCAAGGCACACTGGCACAGCGCCGAAGTTTAAACTCTAGAGGTTACGCTAAAATCCGAAAGAAGATACCAGGGAATTCCCCAAAAATTCCGTCCATGAAAAATGTTTGAAGTAAAAACTGTAAATGGGGTCCTCTAATTCAAATTTGCCTGGACTCTATATAAAGCTATACCGCGCCACTACATCCGTATTATATTTATGAAGATAAAATTTAATCAAGGTAGAGGGAAATTTAAAATCACAATAAATAAATTTTATTTCTCAACAGTCTATATACCCGGTATGTTAAGTAGTAAAAAGTACTGTTTCGTCTTTTGCTTTCAAAATTTTTATCAAGTAAATCAAAATTGATAACACCATTTCTACACCAAAACAATAAATTTTAACAACAGAGTTGTAACGAAATTTTAGTGAATTATTTTGGAGAACAAGAAAAAAAAATGTGCTATTTTTAAAAGCGTAGCAAAACTTTATCAAATATCTTTCTAAATCTGACAACAGACAGAGCAATTTATCAAACTTTTAACTAAATAAAAAATTTAATTTAATTAAATAAAAAAATTAATGATGCAATGAACATCTTGACATTAAGATTTATTATCATTCACTTAACCTTTATATATATTTACAGCGATATTTTGTGCTGACTTTTTACTTTTATTGTAATATCAATCAATGAAAAAATTTGCGTAAGTATGAGTTCGGATGAGGATCGGATTTAGTTTTAAACACATTAGGCAATTGCCTAGAAAACAGAATAACTTGAACATAAGATTTGCATCTTTTTCCATAGGATGTCCAGTGGTCCAGAGGAACAAAAGACGTCACTGATCTGACGTTCTGGCGATCCTAAATCGATATTCTAGAATTGCCTGATAATAATCCACCATGCCAATTTTTCGTGAGTTGGAATTTGTTTGGATACATGACGTGCTAAAGACTTCGAGAAGAAATCAAGTCAAAAAAAGGGATTTTACTAGTCCAACAATGTTTCATTTAAACCCATAAATCTTTCAAACTTTGACAAGAATGAACATTGATGAAACACTGCATATTAACTGTAATAGAGGAAATGTACTAAAGTAAAACTCCTAATTCATTTTACTACTATAACTTTAATAATATTAAAACTAAAATTATATTTTAAACCCAAAACATTCGTTGATTACATTTTCAAGTTCAAGAACTTTTGCTAGAAACGATTATAAAATTTTTTAGAAAACATTTTAGAAGTTATTAACCCGTGTCATAAATGACTATTTAAAAAAAGTTCTTCATATTTATTTAAACATGTTTTGCATTGAGGAATGAATGCGTTCTTTTGTAAAATTCGGATCTGTGATTAGACCCACATAGAATGGATGTATGAAGTATGGATGTATGAAGTACACTGATTAGACCCATAAAGAATATTCGGGAGCAGACTCCTGAACATTCTACATGGGTCTAATTAGTGCACTCCATATACCTCACCCACAGTTTATCTGACGACCAATTTCTGTCACATCACATGCAGACAGTGTCATGTGATTGCAGACACAGACCATATGCAAATAGCATTTTCAGCGTGATAATTTCATTTCAGTAGTGTTTAAAGATTAGCTACTATTTACTATTATGAAATTCAGGAGATCGGTTTGATTATACGAACAGTTATAACCCTTGACACTATTCGAAGTTTTGTTTACATTGTACAGAGAATGATCATTCATTAACAAACTCAAGAAAAAAATGTAAAGTTATGACAGTACTTTACATGAATTATAAGAAAATTTATGTATGTGTGTTTTTTTAATCCGAAATTAAGTTGTGCAGACTGTCATTACAGCTTAGACACTTCTTTTATTGTTTCCACATATGCATTACGGACTTATATAAATATTAAGTCCCTCTTCAGTGCAATACTATGGTTCTGTCTTCTAAAACCACGGTGTATAACGAGTTTATATATATACATACATAGATCATAATAACAGCTACGAAAAGTGATGTTTAGAAGTATAAGAAGATTATTTGACACATGTATATTAATTAAATTAATATAAAGAAATTATTACTTCAATAAATTATGACAGTTTTCGTGCAGATACAAATATATAACCCTTCAGACAAGAAGGAAGAAAATATTTTAAGGTTATATTAACAACGCAAGAAGACAAGGAGTAAAGAGAATTTCATCTATAGAGAAGTGAATATTACAGATATTCTTAATGTGGGAAAACGGAAGAAAAGAGGGAGCAGGAAACTGACTTGCTACATTATGTATAATTTACTTAGTCTGTTTCCTTTTAATTCTCACGTATACTTTTCATATAACTGTTTAGATCTTCCTACCAGCGACCTAATTTGCTTGATAATACCTACTAAGTTCTAATTATGGATAATTTTTTTGAATTTCTTATACGGTAATAAATGTTGTGTAAGGAAAGGAAATCGCTATCTTTCTCTTCACTTCTATTTTTATATAATGTTTTAAACAGCTTTTATCTCAAGTGAAGATCACTCTCTCTTTTTTAGTTATTTTTTCGTATAATTTATTTGTGCATCGAATCTTAAAAACAAAGAAAAATTTTTTACAATTATTAAATAAAATTTCATTTAAACATATTAATTTTAAAAGACTGACGTGAAGTCTGGAAATAATTTACGTCACTCTCTCGAATAGAAAGAAAACGAATTTAGTTTAATAATTAATAAATAGTTTTATTGTTTTATCTTTAAAGTGACAATAAACTATTACTTAATATTTTAATCCAATTTACAGCAAAGTAAAGACATTTAATAAAAAAATGAAATAGCTTTGGCTGATTATTTCGCTTGTAAAAGTAATGAAAATGTTTAAATAATATTATAAATAATTAAAAAGATTTTAAAAATGAATGTAAGTTTTTAATCAGAATTTTTGACGACTCCTTGGGAAAGGGCATATGTAAAAAACAATTGCTATCATTTTTTTAGATTAAAATTAAAAACTTAAATTGAGGAACGGTGTGTGAAAATCTACATCTGTATTCATCCATATCAAAATTAAAAGCATTTAATTAGGTTAAAATAGATATATCTAACCTTGTACACAATTTTTATTTATCTTTGTTTTATCTCACTTCTGTTTCTGAACAGTATAAAAGCACTTCTGCTTTGACAGTACCTTACTGTTCTTTAGGGTAACTAAGACACAGTGACTGAGGTAAGCTTGTATACAATATTTAATAAATTTTTAATAATATTTTTCTGAAAAATACAACGGGATTTTAATTCATACTGTCTTCTAACGTACAGAAATCATGAAGTTCCTGCTTTTGATTTTCTTCGTTGGATTTGCGGCCGCGAACTTTCACGATGGTAAAGTTATATTATCTATAAACTTATAGATTACATTAATTTATAATGTATGATTTAAAGTAAAAATAATAATAATAATACCAAACTTTAAAATTACAGCTTTGAGAAGAGCTCGTGATGAAGTTCTAGAAAGTTACAGAGAGGGCTTGAAATCTGCTCCATCATTGAGTGAGGCATTGGGTTTGCCCGATTCCGAAGAACTTGATGAGTGAGTTATTACACAGAAATATTTGCACCTTTAATAAAAATTATAACACTAAAAACTTTAAAATGTATATAGGATACAGAAAAGATTCGAAGCTGTATCGGAAGAGGAAATGAAAAATAAACTGGATGAAATTGTAGAAAAAATGAAAGATGCTATAGACAAAGGAAAACAAATCTCGGAAGATCTAATCGAAAAAGTAAATTTAGAAATAAAATTTTATTATTACATTATTTCCATTTTAAAATATTAATTTTCTGCGTTTTAACACATAGTATAAAGATTTCAAACAAAAGTTAAAGGAGAAGGGAATTGAAATTCACGAGAAATCCAAGGAGTTGATTCAACAAATAAAAGATAAAGCAAAGGAATATTGGAGAAAATTGCTAGATAAACTGAGTAAAGATAAAAGATCAATTGACGAAGAATTCGAATTAGCAGAAGAATTTAATCTTAAAGAAATCCTCAGGCGACTTCGTGAAAAGGTTTGTGCTTAATTTAAAGTATAAATTTTTCATGTATGTTTCTAAATTTTTCTAATTAACTTATACGTAAATAGTTAAAAGAACACGTCAGCTTAGATAAGATCAAGGAGTTTTTGAAAGAAAAATTTGGTGAACATAAAGAGGTATTTACTTTTCATTTCCAGGCAAATTGGTATGAGAAGTTAAATATAATATACTAATAAATTGTTTTTCAGGCTCTGCAAGAACTTTTGAAGGAATTGAAAGAACACGGAAAGAAAGCCTTGAAGGACTTTATAGATGAATTATTAGGCAGGAAAGAAACGCGATCTCTCAAAGAACTATGGGATAAAGTGAAAGAATATTTTAAAAAGATAGGAGTAGATGCCAAAGAAAAGTATTTGAATTTCATGGAATGGTTAAAAGAAAAGCATGATGAAGCTCTGGAAAAAGCAAAGGACAAACTGGAAAAAATGAAAATTATTGCAAAAGATGTAAATAAATATAACAATCAAAAGATTGTTTTTTATAAATGATTTTCATTATTACAATAATTGCCATTTAGATATTAATTAATGATTAATTTTTAGTTCATCAAACATCACAAAGAAGTAACCAAGGAGGTTGCCATAGAAGCTCTAGAATTCTTACGTCCATACAAAGAAGATATGAAGGACTTATGGCAACAAGTTAAAGATGCCGTAAAGGATGTTATGAAGAGAGATGAGTAACCTGAAACCTTGTACTGAATAGAACAATAAAGATAACAGTATTATCGTGATGTAATTCGAATTTTTTTTATTCGATTTTTATTCATGTGTATATGTGAAGTGTGTTACCCTATAATGTGAAGACCGGATCGCATGATTTTTAAAAGGATGAAAGTTAAATCACAATTTGTTTATTAATTTTTTATCTATGGGCATACAGAAAATACACTATAGTAGAATATTGAGGAACTGAATGAAAACGAAATATGTATTATTTCTTATTCTATGCTTTAATTATTTTCAAATGGAAGTGGTTTACTTTCACTAAGAATGTTACAAGCAATGTGTAGACAATGCAACAGTATTCTTTGTACGCCATTTTGTTTATGAAAGATGCTAATTAAGACATTAAAAAATACTTTATTTAGATCCCTTCTTTAAAAGGTGTATTAGACTCAACACTTTTAATTTATATTTTTCTTCACTTTCAAATACGAGGTCTGTTCAAAAAGTATCGGACCTTTGGTCGGCAAAAATACATTTATTGATTTTGAGGTTCAAAACCCTAATCCCCTTCTCATTGGTAGTGTATACACTTCTCCCAGCGTTCCTGCCATTGCTGGAAACACTGCTGGAACGCATCTTTTGGAATGGCCATCAGCTGGTCCGTCACATTCCGCACGATGTCTTCTCTAGACTAAAATCGGGTTCCGTTTAGCGGCATTTTCAGCTTGGAAAATAGCAAAAAGTCACACGGAGCCATGTGGGGAGAGTACGGAGCGTGACGAACCACAGGAGTATTGCGTTTGGCGACGAAAGCCCGAATCAGATGCGCAGAATGGGCGGATGCGTTATCACAATGGAGCTGCCAAGTTTTGATCGACCACAGACCCGGTCGTTTGAGTCGCACAGCTTCGGAAAGACGACGAAAGACCTCCTGGTAGTACTCCTTTGCGATGGTTTGGCCTCGTGGTGCGTACTCACGATACACCACTCCACGAGAGTCGAAAAACTGTCAACATGACCTTGATATTGCTGCGGGCCTGCCGCGCTTTTTTGGCCTCGAGGATCGTCCCCGAAAGCCTGCTGAATCATGCGAATGATTTACGCTCGGGTATCGCCAAGGTTTTTGGCAAAATTTGATGTAATATCGCTGCTCATGTTGTTCAGTCATTTTCCAACTTAGTGGAATCCGACGACAGCTCGCTACATGTCCTCACTCATAGGCCGACTGCCAACGACTGACGTTTCCTGCAGGCGGGAAAAAATTCAGGGCTGTGCATGACTGTCCCCTCCACAACTCCACCGAAAGAGGCCTCCCGCGCATCATTGGTTTACGCGGAAAAAATAAAAGTCCGATACTTTTTGAACAGACCTCATATCTTTATATTCTTTAGGGATATTTTTCTGTGTGTAGTCACATTTCTGGACTTAACCTCTGGGAAATCGGGAATTTTCTGATTGACATTTGCACCGTGACCTTTCCTCGGTTTAATATACAGTATATTACACTCAAAAAAGTAAATTAATAAACAAAATATTAGTAATATCATTGTATTCAAATATAAAAATCATATTATAATTTTTTTCAGTAAGTCGCCTTAATTAATATAGACAGATGCATACTTCTGAATTACGTAAAACTAACTGATTACAACTTGGGATGATATGACTTTTTGGACTTTGTCCGTGAGCATTAATTAATTAATTAATAAGGCTTTTTCAAGTCCAAATCTTTTCCAAGGCCTTGTACTGGAAAAAAGTGCGATGTGCTTGCCATAATGTCGAGTTTGCTGGGTCACCAGCTGCCGCTGATGGACCCTGAATCAAATCCGCACGAATTGAAAAACCTGAAATTTTTTTGTGATGATTTGTAACGGACATGTCGTGACCCGTCCCTCCCCACCCGCCTGTCAATTATGAATACGGTCAATCCTCGACATATGGAGTAAAAGCCCTCTCGCTTGGTGCCCACAAGGTGAAAGGAGTCAAATGAAAGCTCTCTCGGCCTAAGAAAGAATGTCTTTTCGATCGATTTCTGGATTTTTTTACCAATTAGGACTTATTCTCAGGTCTCCCATCTGGACTCTTACACATCTATGTAGAGTCGATGGGTTGAGAAAGTGCATATTTTTACATTAATTTGATGTTGTTTTACTATAATTTTGTATGGTCGGATGGTCGAGCGGTCAAGGTATGGTCGAGCCTATCACTCTGAATGACCCGGGATCGAATCCAGACGGGTCAAAAAATCCCCAGGAATTTTTCTAGGGAGGTCCGTTCGAACATGTCGGCCCCTATCCCTCACCACCCGGCTGTCAAATTGTGAGCCTGGTCGAACCCATAATGGGCTTGCTAAATAAAATAGGCTTTCTTAGTGCCCACAGGGCGTAAAGAATTAAATGAGCTATGAAATTGTAAAGAATGACATCAATTTATGTAAAAATAAGTATTTTCTAAACTAAATCTAATATAACATAGAAAGAAATAAACATCGAAAACTTTCACACGTAACAAATCGAAATCAGAGTTTCATCAATGGCACTTGAGCTCTAATCTGTCATCCGTACAAGTTTAACGTGGCATTCCAGTATATTCAAATTGCCGCCGTTATTTATGTCGCGGTTAGAAATTTAGCGTGCGACAAAGCAGCGAAAGGTTGCGAGCGATATAATTCTCGCAAAGGAAAATCATGCACAAGCGAGAAGCGACAAATCTCGCTATCGAGAGCGAATTTCTGGCTCTCGATAATATCTGACAAAGTTTGTTATTTATCGAGTCTCGCCTCTTTTCGCCAAATATTATGCAAGAGCCTTAACACGAGTAGAAGATGGCTTCTCATATCTTTCATCTACTGTACATATAAAACGATTTTTGTTGTTTTTCAAATTATAGATATATATAAAGTCATATAAATTCTATTTTATTAACAAATTATAATAGGGTTGTTTATCCTTTCACTGTTTCCAGACAGAAGGAACACTGTACTTTAAGGATTTTTGTGTTTGTTATAAAGTAATCCTAATAACAAAAATTTTTCTTTTCTAGCAGTAAGCGTTGTAGTCGAACCATTTCGATTTTTTCTTCCCTACAGTGCAATAATGCGCCCTTCTCTGAGATGTAACGTCATCATCTCTACACCACTTTCTTTCGTTCGCTCGCGTCGTTTAGTCGTACTGTACTTAACGACAGCGAGAAACGTCATCACCTCTTCTCGCCACTGTAAGGATGCCAACAGGGGTGAAAATATGTCAAGAGGGTCGAGGGGTCGCAAAGGGTTCGTATGTGGGCGATCGGCACTGAGACAGACTCTACGGTTACAAGAAACCGTTTATTTTACACGAAAAAAGAGCATACAAGATTTCCGCGATCTTGGAAGTTCTAAATCGGCAGCGGCCTCTGAGTCTTCCTTTCTTTTCCAAGATAGTCCCAAATGAAGGAGTGTCGCTGGTACCTTGGTGTACCTAGTTCGCGATTGACAGTTCCCTCGACGTCTCGACGACTCCGTGACGATGCGGTCGACTTCCGGTGATGGGAAGATGTCGATCCGAGGTCGGGAGACCGAGACGAAGATGGGCATGAGACACAAACGCAACAACTGATCCGACACTTGGAACTTTCGGGAAAAGAAGCCCTCGCGTTCTTGAATTACCTGGGTTTTATTAATTTCCGCCCTCGATTGTCCATTCCGATTAGTGGTTTTTCCTAGTTCTCGCTTTCTAAGTGGTTGACCACTCGTTACTATGTATAATGAGATCTCAACTTAGATCGCGGGAGAGGTCAAAATCGAACTTTAATTCGATTCCCAACCGGAAATGGTCAATGAACTTACATTCTTCTATTGTTTAAAAGTTCGCATCGCGTCATAAAAGAACTATTCCTAACATTTTTTTCTTTAAAAAAAATTGTTTTAACGCAAATTTCAATGAAGGTTCGGATATTTTCAGAGCCGCACACCATCTATTTTCGCTCTCGTGCATATTGCTTGGCAAATCCTCTCGTTCGAGTTTGCATAGTCGAAGATTATAGTACTTAGGAGGATAGAACGATCAAGGGAGAACTATACCATTAAATTAGTTTTCTTTTATATAGTTAGGACAACGTGACATGTGGGCAACCTGTAGAAGGAGAATGCCTCACGTGAGGAATTCCCCCTCTGCAGATCGCCCCCACTAACACCAAAACAGGGTGTTCTCTATTTAGGTGTAACTAACGTAAAGAAAACTCGGAAAATTTAACGTCGCCAGTTCTTTGCCCAAGTGCGAACCCATGACCTACTAGTGTTTAATAGTTTTATCCGCACGGCCATTGGTTGGCAGCATAACATTACAACAGTTATTAAAGCGATAAATATATCTTGTATAATGAGGAGTGGTTGCAGACATATCCGGTTTCGCACAAGAACAATTCTTTTTGATGGAAAAGTAGGGTTAATCTTTATAAATTAGAAAAAATATGCATTTCGGGCTTTTTCAGTAAGTATTTTATTAAATATAGCGGCAAAAAACTAAATATTATTACAGTGACAGCTAGAATTACTAATTATTAATACCTTGGTGTAAATAAAATCAATAAAAGTGGAAAAATAGAATTATTTTTGTTAAAACGTATAAAAACGTGGGCTAGTAAAAGTAAAACTTTAAAAATAAATATATTTTAAACAATGCATTAAAAATTTGACTAAAAATAAGAAGTAAAACATAAAAACCTTGAAACCAATTAAAACTGGTTTTAATGTTTTTATGTTTTAAACTATCATTTTAAATCATTTTGACAAGGTCTTATAGATCATGATTGTGGCAATACGGAAAGCGCCTTCGCTCAAGTACGCTTTCGCACCACTTGAGCGAAGGGTCGACACTACGTCTGCGATGACTGCGTCGTCAGGACTGACACCACAGTGTCTTATGGACAGACAGAAACCTCGATGGCCGCTAAGTTCGTTTTTACGCGAGCGGTCACATGTGTAGGCGGTCGGATTCTGGATGGAGATCGTGTACTCGAAAAAATGCTCTTTATAACTCATTTAGCAAAATTTATACCCGTTTATTAATTCACATATATATAGGCTATATATACATAGGGTAAGTATTGTAGATAAGTCGTTTGACCGATCTTAGTGGGTCCAACTGCGAGAAAGAGCATTTACAAGCAATCGCGAATTGGTATTTTTACGTGAAGTTGTAGGCCCTTTGTTGCGATCTTAGGAGTAAGGTGTTGCCTCTTAGCAATTAGGATTTCACTAGGATGTTCGTCTCTAGAGATAATCGGCGGAGATGATTTTTATGGACGGTGTATATCGAAGATGGGAGCGAATACTTGATAACAACAGTCTCTATGACGACTGGCTTCTTTCCTTTTATTTATGGTCCTCCCCTGTGAGATTCTATGTCTATTTTTGGTAATGTAGGTTAGTTAAACCAATAGCGATTTTTTGATTGATATGAGTTTGTTCCCGATACAGTCAAAAGTGATGCAGTCAGACGATGTGTCATCTCTGAGCAAGTAAGCAAGTCTGTGGGAAAATGGAATCACTTCCTGATATGGTGGTTGAGAATTAGAATTTCAACAAAATTATTTAAATAAATTAAGTTAATATTCTCTATTTATTCCGAGTTCTTACATTATGTTATAAATCACTCCATTTTAATTAACTGTATCGTATTAAATATTAGACTTACTGATAAACATAGTGAATGCTTTTACTCCTATTTTTTAAATTTGAATTAGTTTTAAGGTTTATATGTTTTACTACCTTTTTCAGTCAAATTTCTTATTTATTTTTACAGTTTTACTTGTACTAGATCATGATTTTATACGTTTTAACAAAAATAATTTTATTTTTACAGTTTTATTTATTTTATCCTAAGGTATTAATTAATAATTAGTTATTCTAGCTGTCACTATAATAATTTGTAGTTTTTTGCCGTTATATTTAATAAAATACGGACTGAAGAGAGGCATAAAAGTTCGAAATACATATCCTTTCTAAATTATAGAAAATAAACCTATTTTTCTATCAAAAAGGAGTGTGTGTTCCTGTGTGATTTGTTCTCAACAACAACTTTGTGCTAATTCAGAAGGACAAAGTTGATAATTGAGTGAACAGTAAGCAATCGAGTATATTCGGTTTCGTTGTAGCGTGGTTCTATTTTGCCTTCTAAAATGTACTTTTTTTTTATTTTTTAAAGCTGTTTATATTCCATTATTTTTTAAACTTAAATATCTGTCTCGTTATTAAGAGCCCAATTTAATAGAGTATGAGAAATGACGAAAGTTGAGAAGTAACAATTATTTATATTATGACATACAAATTACAAAAGTCATGTAAACTCAGCTATAATTTTTACAATTCATTATATCTATAAAACGAACGAAAATATTATTCAAATAGTGAAAAAATAAGTATTTCTAAACATGATTAAATACTCTACCTTTAGTAGAACTTCTATTTTTATTTTTGGTAGGTTGTCAGACTTGAATTTATCTAAAATGTTTTTTTTTTTTTTTTTTCTAAACTTTTAAAAATTTCAATTTTGCGAATATTTTAAAAATAATTATAGACATATTTCTTACAGGAACGATCCTGATATTGAAGGTACAAGGATCATCATTAATAAAGGAAAATGTAGGTAAAAGAATAGGAAGTTACATATAATGTATTTATTAAAGTATTTATATATATATATATATAAACTCGTATAATTTTAAGTACGTACACGTACAGTACAGAAAAATTAGATTATACTAGAATTAAGAATTAGAATAATTATAATAGTAGAGAATTATTATCTTGTGAGAAATCGGAAGCAAGTGAAAATTTTCACACTTTATGTACTGCGTCACATCGAAGGTGACTTTCAAAGTCCGAAGAAGGACTCCCCTCACACCAGGGGATCGTTCACGTAAATACAATGTGCAGACAAGTAACTAATTAACGGTGACGGCCCACTGTTACTGTGTGGAGGGTAAACAAATAGGTTACCTGCAAGGGTAGACCGTCCGGTGAGAAAATATATCACGTTACCGGGGATGGCCAGTCGTCACCTCAAGTGATGACAACTTTAATACTGACTGGTAGGTCGAGGTGACGTCAATGATCGTAACTGCGTCACCGTGACGGGAGAGACGGTAATAAATCTGAAGAACTGTCAAATTCAAGTAAACAGCATACCCAGCCAAGACAATTATGTCAGAAAAGTCCCAGATATTTCCCACGCTAACCCTGTATAAAAAGGGGTCGAATTTGCACCACCGGGCGAACAGCCGAGGAAGACACCGCCGAAGTAACCCCTCCGAGCAGACAGCCGACGAAGACCTCTACAGTCGGAGAACAACGGAGCGTACACCCTTATCGGACATAGCCGAGCGGACATCCAGGGACATCAGTTCCATACCGCCATACCGTCCATCGCTGCATACCGCCAACAAAGGAGACTTCAATTAGAAACCGACGATCCCAGTGCGTCGTACCAACGAATTATACGAAGAGATCGAATCCTACGAGGTAAACCCTTGCCGGAATGTTGTCTCTCTCTCTCTCCAACCCGTCCCTCTTAGAGAGGTCTCTCTCGATCTTTAGTTTAGGTTAGAACATAGATATAGAATAGATTCCTTTTATTATTTACGCGTGCGTTGTTTATGCTTTTTCCTTTGATATGTATTATCTCTTGATTGTTTATTAAATGTGTTAGTATTGTTCAACCCGTGTAGTTATTTGGACACCTCGTCACGACCTCACGACCTCTCCCCACTCGATTTGCCCTCCTAAGCCATCCGACCAACGGAGAGCGAGTTTTATCAGCCCGTGCAGATTAAGTAGTCATTAGGGATCAACCCAGTGGCCTCCTACTCACTCACAATCTGATAAAAAAAAACTTTTTACCATGTTTGAAGCTTAATAACTTCCGTGAGTTGTGTCAAAAGTTTCTGGAATTTTGCAGGGAGGTTTGTGTATTAGGGGGATTGATACTGTTAAATTTTCGTGATTAAATGTCGACAGGGTAGGGAGATAAAGGCGGTTCGTTTGTCGTATCTCTAGTAGGATCGGATTGGGCCAGGATGTTACTCGTTATTTGCATTGAAAATTTTTTATAAAATCCATCCCTACTCTAAAAATTTGCCATTTTATAATAATTAAAAATATAAGAAAAACTTTTAATAATAAAATATCATAACAGATGGCGCCATACACGCAGTGTGTTGCCGGAAAAGTTAAGCAACTCGTTGTTGAATGAATAATTAGAAATTTTCGTTGAATTTAATTAATTAAGTAATTTAATAAAAATTGTGTACGAAAACTATCTATTCAGTCAATAATCTGCTTTGGTTAATAAATTTATATATGCTAAACCGAATGCCAAAGCAGTATCAGCTTCCTGCTCTGAAGGCCGGTGATCGATTTGGGCCAGTCAAAAATTTCCGGTAATTTTTCGTGAGTGGACTATTCCGGATTTATCGAGTCCCATTTTTTATCTGATTGTTCCCAATTGTGGACCTGGCTGAACTCAGAATTCTTTCCCATAAGCCGTGAGTTCAGAGCTGAGTTCCAGCTCTGAACTCAGGGCTTTCTTTGTTCCCATAGAGCAGAAAAGATGTAAAAAAGGGTAAACATCTTATAGAAATAAGTTAATGTCTGTGTTTTTCTAAGTTGAATATTTAAGAATATTATAACTTGCATATAACATTCTCTTTCTTCCCTCTTTTAGTAACAAACAATTTTAAAATTAATTCGTTCCTTTTTCATTTTTTGAATACAGGAGAGTCTTGCTGAGAAAATTAAAAGAGAAGACGATTGTAAATTTAAAAACTGGGCGAGCCGTCAAATTATCAAATCATTGCAAATGCTAGAGAGGGATTTGATAAGTGGAGTCGAAGACAAAGCGAGAAGGCTTGCTGACATTAATAACGTGATTAATAGAATGTCATTATTTAGCGGTGTGGAAGGGATCGATTTTGTTAAACCGAGATTTGCAAGAATGTTTCATTTTAAATTATATCCATTTGATCCCTGCATGTTAGACGAAATAGAGATCATGATAAAAGATTTTCAAGACTATTTTTAAAATTCGTTCTGCATTTAAATGTAGATGTGTAATATACAAATAAGAATAAAGTTCATAATCGAAATAAAGTTAATTGGAAAAATTTATTAATTTAACTTTGATTTTTTTTGAAGTATTAAATTATAAGTAAAAGTATGTATACATTAGTTCTTAAATTAAATTATTTAAATTTATTTAATAAAATTAAACTAAAATTATTAGAGATTGCTCTGGGGAGCTATCCCTATTAGAGCTATCGATCTATTCGATCACAAGAATACTATGATCGGTCGCTCCCGTTGTGGGCCTGTGTTAAACCACGATGGATGCGGAAGTTGTTAGTGCCTATAGAGTAGAAAAAAATGAGAATAAAATACATTTTATATTGGTAAATTGAATAATTAATTCGTGATTATTGAGAATATACTGGCTTTTTGGGGAAATATCTCTAATATAGTAAATATTCTCATTGGGCTACAGTTTGAAGAAGTTGTAGATCTATAAATTCCCACCGTCGTCTGTCTGTCTGTCTGTCTTTTCTTAATCTCGAGATAAGAGTTAGCTAGATGAAAGTAGAGACCAGATTTGGAAACCTTAGTAGCAGGAGGCATCGATTACTATATAGGAATAATTGATCTAGACTGGAAGGCACGTTATTTCATTTCAAAAATTTTTTTTGAAACGTGTTAGACGAATGACCGGTAAGACTCTATTGTTGGAGAAAACCACTAGTAATTTCAGGTGAATAGCGTATATTTTAAGTTATATAAATTAAAAATATGATAATAAAAAATTGCATCCCGGCATTGTGATGATGTCACAATAAATAATATTGATAAAAGTTACAGTCAAGATCATCCCATAGTTGACATAGAATGTTTTTTGAACTTTTGAGTTTATCATCATCTTATCAATATGTAAAAATTGAATTAACCTTAATTTTACTTTTCAGACTTAATTTATTATTGAATCCAACAAAAACTTTTGAAGAAAATATTATGTATGTTTTACAAATTGTAAAATTGTGTTGTATGGTAAAACCATTTCAAATTTGACACGAAATAAAACATTGAAAAAGAGTCGAATCAAAACTTTGTTGGACTGAATTATATGAAGAAATAGACTTTGCATATTGTTAATTAATTTGTCAATGACATCTTGCCCAATTTTTGAACAAACCTTAAATAATTTTTTTGTACAATGATAAAGATTTTCTATGGCTAAGAGGAATACAGCGGTTTAATTTGTCCCACAGATGTTCTATTAAATTTAAATCTGGTGACTACGGTGCCAATCAAAAATTTTGATATCGTTTTCATTCAAATGTTTTCTGAGAAATAATTCTGTATGTTTGGGATCATTGTCTTGTTGAAAGACAAATTCATTTTTAATTCCCGTTTTTATTGCTGGTGCCACTAAATTGTATTCAAGTATCTGTTTGTAATCTACTGCTTTCGTGTGATCGTGAATTTGAACAATATTGCTCATTCTGAATCTTGAAAAACACCCCAAAACCATTATGTAAGGTGAGTATTTTGTCGTTCCCACAGTTTTATTATTCTCGAATGCTTTCTCTTATTTCTCCAAACAAATTTTCGTCGTTTAGCATCCTGTAATTCTCGTTTTGACTCATCACTCCAAATAATACGCTTCCAAAATTCTAGCGGCTTGTCCACAAATTTTTTGGCAAAAGCTAGACTTTTCTTCTGATTCACTGCTGAAGTGATTGCTTTTCTACGAGCCACTCTTCCGTGGAGACCCTTTTTATTTAATCTTCTCTTAATAGTTGAAACACTGGTTTCAAGAGTAAGCTGTTCTTTTATTTCTTTATCTGTTATAAAAGTGTTTTTGGTGGCCTCACGGTAAATCATTGCCTCTTCTCCTGATGTTATGGCCTTAGGGCG
This sequence comes from Centruroides sculpturatus, assembly GCF_000671375.1. Taxonomy (NCBI): domain Eukaryota; kingdom Metazoa; phylum Arthropoda; class Arachnida; order Scorpiones; family Buthidae; genus Centruroides; species Centruroides sculpturatus. The sequence goes on from NW_019385776.1 coordinate 154,636, forward strand.
GTGTCCTCATGGTAAATTTCTCACTGTATTGTTATTTAATTACTTGACCACTATTTTTCTGACACCTTCTCGTGATATTTGATTTTTTTGCAATAATAACAAGAGAATCGCCATTTCCACACTTACATACAATCTGCACTCTTTCTTCGAGATTCTATTCTCTCTTCTTTGACATACTTTTTTATTGATACTAAAAAACAATTTAATTGACAATTCTGGAATTAAATTTTGTGTTATACCCAATTTGAAATTAATTTATTACTGTACTTACAATATTTTCTTTGTTATTAATTGATATAACATAACTTGTCGCTCTTGAATTAGTTATTGATGAAACAAACTAATCAGTTAACTATTAGAGAGGTTGAGGCACAAGTTCAAACAATAAACGTGTACGGGTAGCAGAAGTACACGTTACACGTTTCAAATCCAAGTAAAAATCGTTGAGGCACCCGTTCATAACATCACGTGACTCAATAAACATCGCGCATTGACTCACGGGAAATAAGTTGAAAAAAATGGCAGAAGCATTTTGCACGGAGGATTACCAGGAAAGGTAAATAAACAAATTAAACTGTTTAAAAGTATTTATATGATGTTTAATAACACTAAATAATTATTTTTTTACTATAATTAGCGTCGTGTTAACTCCGAGAAACAGTAGGAAAGTTCAAATGCGGTTTTCTTGCTTTCACGACATACTTCTGTTAAGAGTAGTGGCTATAAATCCCTATGCATATGAAAATCCGAAAGATGCTTGGAAAAGTATATCGGAAAATTTACGGAAAATTTATCGGGAAAAAACACCTCTTCTGATGATAAAATGAGAAATATAAAAAATTTTTTATCAAAAAATGAAAATTCAGGCAATAAAGGGTTAAATAATTAAATAATTTTTGGATTAAAATCGTCTGTTTCTTTACAATGTTATTTATAAACGCTTAAATAATCGTTATTTTAATTAAATAAATCATAATTTTAACTCCAAACACGAAAAAAAATGAAGACGTTTAAGCCGATCGTGTACTCACCAAGCTACACGTAGAAAACGCCATTATCGACGGTCCAGAACTGCCAGATGGCGGCGCTCACCCGTTACCCGTACACGTTTTGGGCTAAATACGTGCGCCTCAACCTCTCTATTGTTTTATGAAATTTAGAAAACAGACTAAAAATGCAGTTTTTTTCCTTAAAATGTTAAAAACCAATTTTTTCAATTGTCAACTTTGAAATGATCCTGACTGTAGTTCTATAATAGTACCTCTATATAAACAATACTCTTTTTGTACGCATAAATACTATGTTAGCCTTGATGACTTGTTTTTTCATTAATTACCTGCACATTTGTGTTACCATTAATGGCAAATCACGCGCAGAGAGAATGCTCTTTTTACCATAGATTAGTTCTACCACACGATATGTCCATCACCGTATTTGAATGCCACACATTGCCTAACTATGTGGAGGATATGCATCGGTAAACAATCAGAGAATCGGTCTGTATAATGAACTAATACCGATATATCTGTTACAACTCTGGTTTATATCCAACAGATCTTATTATGTTTATAATTTGAAAATTTATTCCACTATCGTTCAAAAGAGTAACAATGAACTTAAGATAGTGGATAACGCGTTTTTATAACATTTCTTCATATATTCTTGAATCGACAGTTTACTTATTAACTTTCTTCAGTCAGTTTTATATGGCCTATTGTTTGCTTCTTTCAGATGTCTGCAAATTCTAAGTGTTACTTTTTCTGGTATTGTAAATCTTTAATTTTATTTTGATGCTGTCAAGAGTTTAAGAATTACCTGTGGCAGACCAGGCACTTTGTGGGCCTCAAGAGCAACCTACTTTTGAAGTCCCTTGTTCTAAATACTAGCAATGCTATAAAATCGATTTATATCTTAATAAAAAACTTCATCAACCAGTGGCATAACTTTCTCGGCAAAAAAGTTAAAATTGTGTGTGGCGCCATCTGTTATGATATTTTATTTTAATAAAAGTTTTTATATTATTCACTATTATAAATTGACAAAAAGCTTCATTTTCAAAGTATAGATGTGCTTTATAAAAACAAAATATGTGAATGTTAATATCAAGTAAAATCTTAATTTACTCTATGTATAACACTACTCACTCTATCTTCCCACCCCTCGACCTTTAACCACCAAATTTAAAAGAATTACAAAAGACACATCCATGCATACAGAAAAAAAAATTGTTCGTATTTCTTGACGTTTCAGGGTCCTCTGAATCTAACAATGTAAAATTCTTAGAAGTGGGGTCAGTTTTTGACCAATCGCCATACTTAACCTCTGTTCTACATCATAGCGAGAAAGGTAAAATACTAATCAGTCAATTTTAATATTCGAAGGTACGATTCGAATAATCGAATAAAATGCAATGGATTTTATCGTGTAGAATGAGTGCTTGCTGTTGATTCTAATAACCGGTGATCACATTTCCTGTGTATGCTGTATATAACATAAATAATAATTTAATACTTACTTTAAACTTATTTTATAACGTTTCCTTTATAAAAACAGACACTAAAAACATCAATATTTATTACTTCAGGCAGAGTTTCTCAACTTTTTAAAGCCAAGGACCAATAAAATGTCTGAAAAAAATTTTTCGAACCTCTAAGTTATATACGCCTAAATTTCTTAAAACTTATATGGGTATTACCACCATCCGGGAAATTCTGTGCTATTTATAACATAGTAAATCTAAATGCATGTCATGAATGCATGTGGAAACATAATTAAATTGGTAGTAAACTATTAATAGTGATTAATAGTGAATCGTCATTGGACAAAGTTTTAATCTTTAAGTCTGCCTGCTGATCACAGTTGAGAAATGCTGACTTACTTAAGATATTTTTCGCGATCGAAGAGGAAATTTTGTTAATTAATCAGATATTAAATACTAAAATTTTTACCGAAAATTATCTCGATGAAGTTAGTATCTGTGCCTGAAATTTGTAGAATATATATATTTTTCAAGATGCTAACTTTTGAAAGCAACTGACAATTTGTGGATCCAAACTCTCGCTTCTTACGCCTGTGTGATGATTCGCCACTAAATTATCTACTCAAATTATAGCACAAAAAGTTCTATCTTTCGTATTGTCTTTAATTCGTAAATAATATCAATTCAAGTTTGAATAAAATCCAAAAATTGGCGTCTTTTGTGCTCCAGTTTCAACTTGGGAAATAGAAAATACTCCGGGAAAAACTCTAGCGATTAATTAGAGTTGTTGGAAGGAAGATTCTTTTGGGGATACTTAGGCACGTTTATAGCTTTATGAGCGAAAGGGTTAGCGTGAAACAGGAAAAAAGTAGATATCCAAATGCTGCGAGAAGAACACGGTAAATGATATGACCAAGTATGTATTTATATAATTGTATTTTTCCTGTTTTTCCGGTAAGAATTCGTGCGGGTAAAGAAACTAATCAGCATTGTTTTAATGCGTAAATTTAAAAATTAAAATTTTCTGAAATCAAAGATGTTTCACGACTCGTTCAGACAAAAACTCTGTCCATGCTCGTTAGCGAAACAGTCTCACCTCCTTTAATGATTTTGTCAAAAGAAAAAACTTTCCTCTCCACACCCATTGCTTGAGGTCCTGATGAGATGTGACTCGATTTTTTCTTTGCTTTGCTGTTAATTAATACATATAAGACAAAACGTGCACACACTTTCATCTTCCCGAAATTTTCCCTTAAAATGAGAAGAACAGCAGTTTTAAGAAACTCAAATTCAGCAATAATTCGTGATGTAATTTGACGATCGTATTATTTATCGAAACAGCGATGGGGGTATAGCTATTTTTCTTTTTTTTTTTTTTGTTTTAAATCGACTACCTTCATGAAACTGCAATGCTATATGAAGAGGTTAGACCGGTTGAGAGCCTGATAACACGTATCTTTTTTAACCAGTTTTAGAGTTTTCATAGCGGAAAATTTCATTTAAAACAAATATTAATCTTAATCCTATGCTTAATTTTGTGGTTTAAGCACCAACAGATGTACACTTCACACAAGACTTTGGTTTCTGAAGGTACGGGACACAAACAACACTGTAGATGAACAGAGAGAAACAACACTTGCTAATACTTTATCAATAGCCTAATTCAATACTTCACTGCTGTTGAGGCAAAAAATGCAGCAATAAACTAGTGGACCGCCTTGTGTATTTGTAATCAATTGTCTTATTTTGAACTAATTTAATTAAGCAATATACATCTTGTTATGTACTAACAAAGAATTTTTTGGTTTATTGACCGGAAGAGTTTTATTAAAAGTATTAATATATAAAATATATACTTTATTATATATTTTTTCTCTGAATTACAGCTTGAATTTACAAATCTCTTATTTAATTTGTAACAACATAACACGATGTAATAGGATCAATTTATTCGTAATAAAATAAAATCTATAAACCTTTACCTAACTTTGCATTTAAGTAATATCCAATTATATCATTTATCCATTTCGGACACTTTATTACCCACTATTATTAATTTGATCTAAGTAATTTTCATCCAAGCTAAAAAATGCTAATCTCTGCATACATTCTGAATAACGATCGAATTCTTTAATCATAGACTGTACTTCATCTATCATGCAAGAGTCAAAAGAAAGCTGTTTAAGATAAAACATCCTTGCAAGTTTCGATTTGATAATATTTGACCATTCTGTTCCGCTAAAAGCTGACATTGCGTCGGTTACTTCATTAATATTGGCAATTCTAGTCTCTTTGTCAAAAGGTTTATTTACCAAAGTTTTTTCTAATATTTTCAAAGATTTAACAATTCGAGCTAATTTTATCCATGTTTCAAAATTCTCACTGAAGTTTCTTTTATTTTTAGCTCTTTCCATGTATGAAGGATCCTGTTTCTGTAAAATCGAAAGAGAATAAATAATTTTCAACTTTTTAATCGTACTTTAAATAAAAATTTTGAATTGAAATCACGCTACTTCCGGTCTAGACCGGTAGTTTTGTATTTAATTAATTGGAACTTCAGGCCCTAACCTTTCCATATTTGGTCTCGATTTTCATCTAACTCCGTTTTCTAGATTAAGGAAAGACAGACGGACGAACGGACGACAATAAGAATTTATAGGTCTACAATTTTTTTCAAATTTAACCCAACTAAATATAAATATTGCTTTGTAATGATATGTTGTAATGAAATTGCAATTTATCAATATGTAAAGTAACAAATTTTCATATCATTATAGCTTGTCACGATAATTTTTTAGTTATGACGAATTCTGTAATAAATACTTTTATAAATGTTAAATTATATATTAATATATAAAATATATGTATTTTATAGTTATGGTATATATTTCTTATTTATTTTTCTTAATATTGTAAATTTTTCTTACGTTTAACCTTTCCCCATTGCTCTTATTCATTGGATTTTCAAATTAAGCTTTCTTCATATTTCTATAAAATGTTATTAGTTCAGTTTTACCTATTCAACAGAGTAACATTATCCTATTTTTTCTCACCTATTTGGCTCTGACATTAGAATCAGTTGCAGCAATTAAGAAAGAAACTTTATCTGTGTCCAATTATCAACGTAATAAACATTTAGGTGTATGTTAGGAATTTATAACAGTTGGTAATTTTTATAGCATACTTTAGTTAAAAAGCATCTGTTATGAACGAAAATGGGGAAATAAATTGTTTAATTAAACACAAAATTTTATTTTTCAGAAAGAATAGTATGTTCCTCGTTTCCTTCTTTATTTCTTACTCATCAGATTATGAAAAATTTACTAATTTCGGATACAGTTTAATAATAATTTCGAAAACAAAAATGTTAAATGACACCGTAAACATGAAATAAAATTTTAGAAACCATAAAAAAATGAGAGAAATATGATTTTTCATTTTATTTACTAGAAATTTATTCAAGTTATTCTATAGATTTTAATCCTGTAATCTTGTGAATATTTACATGGAAATCTTTGCAAAGATACGTGCAAATTATTAAGTATTTATGGAATTTTATGGTTAGTGATAATTAGCATTATGTTAGAATACTTAATATGTAATAATAATTTTCTTCTTTCTGTTTAAGAGTAAAAACTTTTTGATAAGCCGTACAATGTTTCGGGATCTCCTTCGTCCTTAAACAGAACATTGTTAATGGCTCCTGTACTAACAAATTCGATAGTGCACATAGTGAAATAAATAGAGCAGCACAATCACTTGTTGATTTTTCTTCTTAAATTATTATATTTTACTGCATATAAGACACATCCTTATTTCTGCACAGATTATTTAGAGAAAAACTTTTATTTATCAGGGAAAATCATGAATTTAAAGAAAGTCATTTACAATTAAAATCTATCATTATAATTTTGAATAAAAATGATATTATTTAACTCGAGTTGAGTTAGGTTAGTGTTTCTCAACGGGGGCGATATCTCCCCTATGTGGGCATTTTTCCATGTTGAGGGGCGATTAGAAACAATTTATATTTTGGGGGACGAAAAACAATTTTCTGAGCGATATAATAAAACATTATATTAAAAATAATTAAATATTTATTCGTTATATCGTACAATAAGTAAATAAATAGCATTATACTAGTAACTAGTCTATTCAATGCAGTAAGAATTTGGCGTTAGCCCCTCGACATCGGAATTCTGTAGCCTATTGAAGGTTATTTGGAGAATTCATTAATTTATGGGAGATAATGAGAGATTGCAACTTTACATATTAAGACAAACCAATTTTTGTGCCTCATTTTTGGACAAAAGTTGCGTCCTAAATACTATAAATTACGGTATCTTTAACACAAGTTTTTTATATAAATTCGGGAGTATAGATATAAATTTTCAATAATGTATATAAAATTTATGTAATATTATTTAAGAAAAGACTTTTATATACTTCGATACATACTAAAGTATATAAACAATTTTCTAACTTTAATTTTCATTTACTTACTACATCTTTGTTTGATGCTGCTCCTTCTGTCTTCAACATCAGGATCATTCCTGTAAGAAATAAATTTTTATTGTTATTTTAAAGTATGTATAAAATTATATATACGAATCTTTCATAGTTGTTGTTAAATTTAATTTTACAGCGTTAAATCTAGAAATATTTTAAGAAAATTTTGATATTTCAACGTACCAAAAACAATAAAAACAAAAATTCTGAAGATTGTGTTAAATTTCGCCATGTTTATTAGAATTAAATATAATTACTTCTCACTATTTATTTTATAAATTACTGCTGAATTTACGTGACCTAAAAATTTTTAGTCGTAAATAATTACTTGCTTTAGGTTCATCATTATGAAGTAAAATCTAAAATTATTTATATTATATTACACTTTAAATATAATCAATACTTGTTACCTTTGTACGCATTACTCGCAAGATATGAAGTAACAAATACTCTTTATGAAAACTACTCGTTACTCTCGCATTAACAGGACGAAAGTAACAAAGCGTACAGATGTTGAGTATGGTTTAACCTCTGCTGATGTTATCAACACTTATATGGGTCGGTCTAAAAAGTTCAATGAATATTAAAATAAAAACAATAAAAAAGAAGATTTATAGTAGCTGCTTTTATTTCCTTCGGAGAACTCTTTATGAAACATAACACAGAAATGACGTCAGTAAAGCTTCTAGAAACAGTTGTAAAACTTTTGTTTGGAAACCGTGTCCTGGTGCGATTTTGTGCTCCAAAACCCACTTTTCAGTCTGGTGGAACTCTGTCCCTACGTGTCAAATGCACTTCAACAAACATTCAGTATTTCCGTGTTATTCCATTGTTTCATTGCTCTTTGACGCCATATCTCACACAGATGGAGCTCAAATGACTGTGATGGAAGCCCACTTGCAGCCACGCCTATTCCATTCTAAGAGGCGCTTCTAGACATGGCTGAAGGTCCATGCCCATGATCGAACTTGTGGCATGAATTACACTCGAGATATCGTAACATTCACCGAATTCTTTAGACAAACCGCGTATTCTATTATACAATTTCTTAATACAAATTCAGAAAATGAAACTCATTATACATATATTGACTTAATTTATTTTTAATGTTATTAAATTAACAGAATAATAATCATTATGTACTGAAATAACATAATGATTTATAGAATTAGATGTTATTTCAAATTGTTTTTGCCATTGGCAGGAATATAAAACACTTTCTGTCATAACATTTTCAAACTTTCTCAATCAAGCCTACAAAATGATGGCTGAATAGTAATGGACAAGTTTCAAAGCTTTTGTGTAATCATCTGAAACCTAATTGAGAATCCAATTCTAACGCTTAAACGAGATTCGTTTAAGCGTTTGTAAAAAGAAATATAATCTAATGGCCCAGGTCATTAGGCTGTATTCTAATAATGCAACCATAAAAAATTACTATAGCGTTTAAAAATGTAAATACTACAAATAAATTAATTGTTTTTTAAATCAGGATATACAATATTTTAGCATTAATAATCAAACAACACAAAACAGAAGAAATCAAATCTCAACAAATGAACAAATAAATAAAACTAAGCAAATACACTTACAACTGCCGTAAATAATAGGGCTAAATTTTGGATATATGGTTATAGATTAGAAGTGAATTTGGCACTAGAGTGAGGCGTTAGGCGTCATCTATTATTAAAATTAATAATTATAATATGTAATTAATTAATTTAGATTAAACTGGAAGAAAAGAATCTGCCCGAATCGGACTCGAATACGCAACTCCCGCGTACCATGCGGATGCGTTGCAAGTTACGCTACCCAAATCTCCGGTCTGATCTTCTCTTCCAGCATATCCAATATCGGGCTATATCCGAAATTTAACGCGATCATTTACTACGGTTATAGATGTATTTGCTTAAGATATCGGGTTTCGATTTATGGTATATTTATATAAATAAAACTAACAAAATAATTAAATCATTTCCTCGGATATCTAAAGACATAGACTCAAACCTGGATCTTCAAATTGGATTGGATTTGATGAAATAAGACAATGCAATTCTTGAGCAATCTGCTTAAGAAAATTTGTACATTTGAAGAGGACTTTCTGTGGGAAATTTGCTTTTATTTATATGTTAGACACGTGAAGAAAACCCGGAAAACTTCAGATGATCAAGTGGCCAGGCTAATCCACCAGTGGAAGATTGGATAAACCAGTGTTCACTGGTTTATCCAATCTTCCACTGGTGGAAGCAAGGTTCTCAGAGTGACAGACTGACTTCTTTATTTTTTCAATAATCTGCTCGCCACCACTCGCTTCGTACAAATGGTTTAAGTAACAAGTAACAGATACAGTCTGTACGAGTACTAGTATTTATCCATTATTCAGGTTTAAAGGATTGATCACAAATTATACTATACATTGTATTTAAGAATGAACGTTGAAAAATAAAATTAGATTTTAGGAGTTCATTCTCTTGTAACATTAGATAATTATAAAACTTTGTGTAAGAAGACAAGGTAATGCAGAAAATAAATGTTAGTTTCTACTAAAGATGCTTCTTCGAATAATGCTAAAAGTTTTACATCAATATCATATATGAAACGAAATTTCTAAAAAGGTTAAATTCACAGAATCTTCAAGACAATCGATAAGCACTCTAAACACCTCAAAACGGATAAAAATAGGCATAAATGAATGGCAGAAAAAGTAGAAGATGACTGAAATTTGTACAGTAATTTATAAAAGATTTGAGACTTTTTGTGAGACTTGAGTTGAAGCTCACCAAACAATTTGGGGACACTTGCCAAAAATTCATATATCCAAAACAGTTAATTAACTGACATGCAGTATTTTAATTAATGCGTCAGCAGTTCAGAAGTCTTTCACAAGTTATGAATAATTTTTTTCCGTAGATAAAACACAATACATGATCGATTTGTTATATATTGCTCACGTTTGCTATTTTCCTCCCTATGGGCACTCAGAGAACCCATTTCATGCTCAGAATGGGTTAGACCAGGTTTACAATGATACGGTAGTGGGGATGTGTTCCGATATATCCGAGGCAGACCACTCCCAGAAAAATTCCAATAGTTTTTCGATCCATTCGCATTTTTCAGTTAAAATTTGAACATTTCTCACAACGTAATGTTAAAGTGGCAAAATGTTTTAAATTATAATGATTTTGTAATATTCTTAACGTGTTTTCGCGGACTGTCCGGCATGTCAATCTATTCGGGGAGACCGTAAAATTAGATATTTCTGTATGGTAAAAACGGCATGCCGGATTAAGTGAGGTTATAAATCCCTTTCTAGAAGGCGCATTAAAAAAACGAATGCGTTTTTATTCTAAAACTGTGAAACTGTCAGAATTACATTAAAAACTACGTAATTTCTAATCGTATACGTTTAATTTCTTCATTTTGTCTTTTTTCTAAGAACGAAAAATACGTTTGAAAATCCGAAAGCGCTTTTATTTAATTCAAAAACACAAAAATAAGGGTACTAAATTTAAGAAACTAGCTGCAAATTATCTCAGCTTATATCAATTAACATTAGCCTTTGTATGAAATTTGAGAGAGTTATTTTTAAGGTCGGAGTAGACAGTCAGTGTAGCCCACATTGTCTAACTACTACTACTGTTAATTATTTTATTATCTTGTAAAAGGAAACGCTCTTCCTCATTTTAAATCAGCAAATCACAATGTTATTATTTTATTATACTCGAAAGAATATTTATTTTAACGTTTAATTATTTTTAAATAATTTATAAAACTAGTTATACAAAATCTTCACATATGATTTGAAAACTATAAATATAAAGATTTTTTAGAATAAATTCGAGCTTACAACGTACCAAAAATAATAAACGTTCTGGTAAGGGTTGATTGAGTACGTGGTCATATTGAGAAATACTTAATTATATTTTTCACTATCTGGAAAATATTTTTCTTCGTTTGATAGATATAACGAATTGTATAAATAACAGCTGAATTTATATGATATTTGAAATTTGTACAACAAAATTTATTTTTTGATATTGATGTATAATTATGAATAATGACAATTTTCCAACTTCCGTCTCTGTTTGTGTACTGTTAAGTCAGGCTCGTTGCATGTAAATCGTTTCGTATATATTTTTCAATGATTCGTTTATTTCTGTAAGTTCGCCGATTTTGCGGACAATACGTTAATTGCGCGTCAGGAAAACCTAGGGTCAAACCGTATGTGGGTGGTGGCGGTAGGAAACAAAGATGACAAGTGTCTTACACGAAAACCGTTTATTTTCACATTAGATTAACTTACACAATACGAAGAACAAGAAATACTACGTTGGCCGACTAAGGTTTCGCTCCAGATATGCCCCGGGGCTCGAATGAGGTAGAGACTGAAGTTCTTGCGTCCGATGACGGAGTTCGGAAGTTGTGGCGTTCTGGATGCAATGGTCCGGTGCACGGCTGAGAATCGGCTGTCGATTCGCCCTTTGTCCTTGAGACCCGGGGGTTTTATAAGATTTTCCCCCAAATCTCATCCTCTTGATTGGTCCCGTTCACCCTCTCCCTTACCCCGATTGGTCACTCTTTTTGTTTCTAGGCGAAACCCGAGACCGATCCGGGTCGGGAAAAGGTCGGAGAGGTGACGACGGTCTTTTGACGTTCGCGCTCGTATTTTACTCCGTTATGGCCCTTTTCTCTGTCATCTTTGAACCTAAGCGGTCCACCAGATGTTCTTGTGGCCATTTATCCCCTACCGCGTTCTTACTTAATAGATGTCCCTTTTGTTCTTAGACCCCCCCTTTCTCCCGCTTGCTTCGACCCGACATTTATTCGCGCGCATCTCGACAAAGCTTTCTTTCTCTCTGTCGACATTCCCCCCTGTTGTTTTATCATCGCGCCGCGAGTGTTTTACAATTCGAAAAGTTTTCGTCCCATCTGGGTTCTGTCATTAACACAGACTTGTCCCGATTCTATCCTCGAAACTTTCCGACGTAAAAGTTTCGTAATTAGTCGTATTCCCGACGCGCTTTTACAACCCTCACATTTCGTTTCTGAAAAAAAAAGAGTTGAGTGATAAAAACTACAGAACACTGATATTTGGTCATGGGTTCGCTGCTAATTTCCGGTTTTCATCACCGGTTAGACACCTAAATAGGTGTCTAAAGGTCCAGTTTTCCGTTGAAAGCAGTGTTGCCGCAATGAAATTTCAAAACGTACTGAAGCGCCTTCAAAAAATGTACTATTTTCCTTCAAAATGTACTAGTTCTATGAATACTTTGTTTACGTGCCTATATATATATATATATACANAATATGTAAAGTAACAAATTTTCATATCATTATAGCTTGTCACGATAATTTTTTAGTTATGACGAATTCTGTAATAAATACTTTTATAAATGTTAAATTATATATTAATATATAAAATATATGTATTTTATAGTTATGGTATATATTTCTTATTTATTTTTCTTAATATTGTAAATTTTTCTTACGTTTAACCTTTCCCCATTGCTCTTATTCATTGGATTTTCAAATTAAGCTTTCTTCATATTTCTATAAAATGTTATTAGTTCAGTTTTACCTATTCAACAGAGTAACATTATCCTATTTTTTCTCACCTATTTGGCTCTGACATTAGAATCAGTTGCAGCAATTAAGAAAGAAACTTTATCTGTGTCCAATTATCAACGTAATAAACATTTAGGTGTATGTTAGGAATTTATAACAGTTGGTAATTTTTATAGCATACTTTAGTTAAAAAGCATCTGTTATGAACGAAAATGGGGAAATAAATTGTTTAATTAAACACAAAATTTTATTTTTCAGAAAGAATAGTATGTTCCTCGTTTCCTTCTTTATTTCTTACTCATCAGATTATGAAAAATTTACTAATTTCGGATACAGTTTAATAATAATTTCGAAAACAAAAATGTTAAATGACACCGTAAACATGAAATAAAATTTTAGAAACCATAAAAAAATGAGAGAAATATGATTTTTCATTTTATTTACTAGAAATTTATTCAAGTTATTCTATAGATTTTAATCCTGTAATCTTGTGAATATTTACATGGAAATCTTTGCAAAGATACGTGCAAATTATTAAGTATTTATGGAATTTTATGGTTAGTGATAATTAGCATTATGTTAGAATACTTAATATGTAATAATAATTTTCTTCTTTCTGTTTAAGAGTAAAAACTTTTTGATAAGCCGTACAATGTTTCGGGATCTCCTTCGTCCTTAAACAGAACATTGTTAATGGCTCCTGTACTAACAAATTCGATAGTGCACATAGTGAAATAAATAGAGCAGCACAATCACTTGTTGATTTTTCTTCTTAAATTATTATATTTTACTGCATATAAGACACATCCTTATTTCTGCACAGATTATTTAGAGAAAAACTTTTATTTATCAGGGAAAATCATGAATTTAAAGAAAGTCATTTACAATTAAAATCTATCATTATAATTTTGAATAAAAATGATATTATTTAACTCGAGTTGAGTTAGGTTAGTGTTTCTCAACGGGGGCGATATCTCCCCTATGTGGGCATTTTTCCATGTTGAGGGGCGATTAGAAACAATTTATATTTTGGGGGACGAAAAACAATTTTCTGAGCGATATAATAAAACATTATATTAAAAATAATTAGACATTTTATTCGTTATATCGTACAGTACAATAATTAAACAAATAACATTATACTAGTCACTAGTCTATTCGATGCAGTACGAATTTGGTGTTAGCCTTGTCCCTCGGCATCGGAATTTTGTAGTGAAGGGGGCGATACTACGTTGAAGGGGGCGACGATTCGTTAGAGGTTGAGAAACACTGATCTATGGTAAACAGTAATCAAGTTTTCTGGAACTTTTATATTGGTAGACCTTTGGCGTGTATTCTGAATAATATCCTCTGTTGTAATTTCCTTAAATTTCCTATTGATTTTTAAATTTGATCTATTGTAACCTACATTTGTATCATTTACATACAATAATTTCATTTAAATAACGAGTTATCGGGGTCTTAACGAACATTTACACAAATTGCAAAGATTACTTTATCGATTTATTATAATTGGCAATCCTTACACTGTATAATAAATTTTGGTAGTGGCAACACTTCTTTCGTCATAACTTATAAGAAGAAACGGTCTTGCNAAAAACAATAAAAACAAAAATTCTGAAGATTGTGTTAAATTTCGCCATGTTTATTAGAATTAAATATAATTACTTCTCACTATTTATTTTATAAATTACTGCTGAATTTACGTGACCTAAAAATTTTTAGTCGTAAATAATTACTTGCTTTAGGTTCATCATTATGAAGTAAAATCTAAAATTATTTATATTATATTACACTTTAAATATAATCAATACTTGTTACCTTTGTACGCATTACTCGCAAGATATGAAGTAACAAATACTCTTTATGAAAACTACTCGTTACTCTCGCATTAACAGGACGAAAGTAACAAAGCGTACAGATGTTGAGTATGGTTTAACCTCTGCTGATGTTATCAACACTTATATGGGTCGGTCTAAAAAGTTCAATGAATATTAAAATAAAAACAATAAAAAAGAAGATTTATAGTAGCTGCTTTTATTTCCTTCGGAGAACTCTTTATGAAACATAACACAGAAATGACGTCAGTAAAGCTTCTAGAAACAGTTGTAAAACTTTTGTTTGGAAACCGTGTCCTGGTGCGATTTTGTGCTCCAAAACCCACTTTTCAGTCTGGTGGAACTCTGTCCCTACGTGTCAAATGCACTTCAACAAACATTCAGTATTTCCGTGTTATTCCATTGTTTCATTGCTCTTTGACGCCATATCTCACACAGATGGAGCTCAAATGACTGTGATGGAAGCCCACTTGCAGCCACGCCTATTCCATTCTAAGAGGCGCTTCTAGACATGGCTGAAGGTCCATGCCCATGATCGAACTTGTGGCATGAATTACACTCGAGATATCGTAACATTCACCGAATTCTTTAGACAAACCGCGTATTCTATTATACAATTTCTTAATACAAATTCAGAAAATGAAACTCATTATACATATATTGACTTAATTTATTTTTAATGTTATTAAATTAACAGAATAATAATCATTATGTACTGAAATAACATAATGATTTATAGAATTAGATGTTATTTCAAATTGTTTTTGCCATTGGCAGGAATATAAAACACTTTCTGTCATAACATTTTCAAACTTTCTCAATCAAGCCTACAAAATGATGGCTGAATAGTAATGGACAAGTTTCAAAGCTTTTGTGTAATCATCTGAAACCTAATTGAGAATCCAATTCTAACGCTTAAACGAGATTCGTTTAAGCGTTTGTAAAAAGAAATATAATCTAATGGCCCAGGTCATTAGGCTGTATTCTAATAATGCAACCATAAAAAATTACTATAGCGTTTAAAAATGTAAATACTACAAATAAATTAATTGTTTTTTAAATCAGGATATACAATATTTTAGCATTAATAATCAAACAACACAAAACAGAAGAAATCAAATCTCAACAAATGAACAAATAAATAAAACTAAGCAAATACACTTACAACCGCCGTAAATAATAGGGCTAAATTTTGGATATATGATTATAGATTAGAAATGAATTTGACACTAGAGTGAGGCGTTAGGCGTTATCTATTATTAAAATTAATAATTATAATATTTAATTAATTAATTTAGATTAAACTGGAAGAAAAGAATCTGCCCGAAGCGGGACTCGAATACGCAACTCCCGCGTACCATGTGGATGCGTTGCCAGTTACGCTACCCAGACCTTCGGTCCGATCTTCTCTTCCAGCATGTCCAATATCGGGCAATATGCGAAATTTAATGCGATCGTTTACTGTGGTTGTAGATGTATTTGCTTAAGATATCGGGTTTCGATTGATTTATATAAATAAAACTAACAAAATAATTAAATCATTTCCTCGGATATCTAAAGACATAGACTCAAACCTGGATCTTCAAATTGGATTGGATTTGATGAAATAAGACAATGCAATTCCTGAGCAATCTGCTTAAGAAAATTTGTACATTTGAAGAGGACTTTCTGTGGGAAATTTAAAAGCAAATTTCCCACAGAAATTTATGTGTTTATGTGTTAGACACGTGAAGAAAACCCAGAAAACTTCAGATGATCAAGTGGCCAGGCTAACCCACCAGTGGAAGATTGGATAAACCAGTGTTCACTGGTTTATCCAATCTTCCACTGGTGGACGCAAGGTTCTCAGAGTGACAGACTGACTTCTTTATTTTCTCAATAATCTGCTCGCCACCACTCGCTTCGTACAAATGGTTTAAGTAACAAGTAACAGATACAGTCTGTACGAGTACTAGTATTTATCCATTATTCAGGTTTAAAGGATTGATCACAAATTATCCTATACATTGTATTTAAGAATGAACGTTGAAAAACAAAATTAGATTTTAGGAGTTCATTCTCTTGTAACATTAGATTGTGACCGTAGGGTCGGCACCTCTTCGGCGCCCTGTCAGGATGACACCACCGAGTCTCTAAGGGACTCGGAAAACGCGACTTTATGTCACGAGATTCGCGAGCGATAGCGTGTGAGCGCTTGGATTCGGAGTAGAGGTGAGGAGAGAGACGAGGAAGTGACTCACTCGGACTCCATATGTTCTAACAAAAATTCCATTTTAATAATAAACAAAGAAAATACAGAGATATCGGGCATATTAGCGGACTTAATTATACTATTCCGTTCGAGAGAGAGAGTTTACAACCGAATCGCGGGTTGATAAATACCTTTCTTTTTCCTAGGTCGCAGATCTGTAGTATGATGACACTCTTGACTCCTCTGAAATGGTCTTTCCACTAGTTCTTGTCCGTTAATTGGATCTCGGAGGTGTGGAAGCACGGAAGTGGGGTGAGATTCTTAAGGAGACACGGTCTTACTTCTGTCAAGGTGTTATTTCGGAATTTTGGTGCACGGGTTTTATCCTGGGTCACGGGTTTTAATCCTGGGGCACGGTTTGAGTCCTGGATCACGGTTTTAATCCTCGGATGACGACTTCTGTAGAGGGACTGCGGATGACGACTTTTGTAGAGGGACTTCGGATGACGACTGACCTCTGGGTCGTTTTTCTTTTTCTCTTTTTTTTTCCTCTTGGGTTTTTTCCATGAGGTCAGGTGATGGCCTTTAACAGTCGCCCGTCCAATATGTCTTTTCCATTCAAAGTTCCTGGTGACACATCCCTGACTAACTTGATCCGACTCAACAAGAAACAAACCCCGTGGAAAATAATTTTTATGGCTTTTAGCCTAACTGGATAAAACGTTCGAATTTAACCTATTAAAGTTTCCAATACTTAAAATTTAAAATAACACTTTATTGTGGGTTTGTTCGTCCCTCACAAGATAATTTTGAAACTTTGTGTAAGAAGACAAGGTAATGCAGAAAATAAATGTTAGTTTCTACTAAAGATGCTTCTTCGAATAATGCTAAAAGTTTTACATCAATATCATATATGAAACGAAATTTCTAAAAAGGTTAAATTCACAGAATCTTCAAGACAATCGATAAGCACTCTAAACACCTCAAAACGGATAAAAATAGGCATAAATGAATGGCAGAAAAAGTAGAAGATGACTGAAATTTGTACAGTAATTTATAAAAAAATTGAGACTTTTTCGTGAGACTTGAGTTGAAGCTTACCAAACAATTTGGGGACACTTGCCAAAAATTCATATATCCAAAACAGTTAATTAACTGACATGCAGTATTTTAATTAATGCGTCAACAGTTCAGAAATCTTTCACAAGTTATAAATAATTTTTTTCCGTAGATAAAACACAATACATGATCGATTTGTTATATATTGCTCACGTTTGCTATTTTCCTCCCTATGGGCACTCAGAGAACCCATTTCATGCTCAGAATGAATTAGACCAGGTTTACAATAATACGGTAGTGGGGATGTGGTCCGATATATCCGAGGCAGACCACTCCCAGAAAAATTCCAATAGTTTTTCGATCCATTCGCATTTTTCAGTTAAAATTTGAACATTTCTCACAACGTAATGTTAAAGTGGCAAAATGTTTTAAATTATAATGATTTTGTAATATTCTTAACGTGTTTTCGCGGACTGTCCGGCATGTCAATCTATTCGGGGAGACCGTAAAATTAGATATTTCTGTATGGTAAAAACGGCATGCCGGATTAAGTGAGGTTATAAATCCCTTTCTAGAAGGCGCATTAAAAAAACGAATGCGTTTTTATTCTAAAACTGTGAAACTGTCAGAATTACATTAAAAACTACGTAATTTCTAATCGTATACGTTTAATTTCTTCATTTTGTCTTTTTTCTAAGAACGAAAAATACGTTTGAAAATCCGAAAGCGCTTTTATTTAATTCAAAAACACAAAAATAAGGGTACTAAATTTAAGAAACTAGCTGCAAATTATCTCAGCTTATATCAATTAACATTAGCCTTTGTATGAAATTTGAGAGAGTTATTTTTAAGGTCGGAGTAGACAGTCAGTGTAGCCCACATTGTCTAACTACTACTACTGTTAATTATTTTATTATCTTGTAAAAGGAAACGCTCTTCCTCATTTTAAATCAGCAAATCACAATGTTATTATTTTATTATACTCGAAAGAATATTTATTTTAACGTTTAATTATTTTTAAATAATTTATAAAACTAGTTATACAAAATCTTCACATATGATTTGAAAACTATAAATATAAAGATTTTTTAGAATAAATTCGAGCTTACAACGTACCAAAAATAATAAACGTTCTGGTAAGGGTTGATTGAGTACGTGGTCATATTGAGAAATACTTAATTATATTTTTCACTATCTGGGAAATATTTTTCTTCGTTTGATAGATATAACGAATTGTATAAATAACAGCTGAATTTATATGATATTTGAAATTTGTACAACAAAATTTATTTTTTGATATTGATGTATAATTATGAATAATGACAATTTTCCAACTTCCGTCTCTGTTTGTGTACTGTTAAGTCAGGCTCGTTGCATGTAACTCGTTTCGTATGTATTTTTCAATGATTCGTTTATTAATTTCGTTTCTGCAAAAAAAGAGTTGAGTGGTAAAAACTACAGAACACTGATATTTGGTCATGGGTTCGCTGCTAATTTCCGGTTTTCATCACGTATTTAATACCTAAATAGGTGCCTAAAGGTCCAGTTTTCCGTATAAAGTTTTTTGGCAGGCATCCATTCTTGCAGATTATCTACTTCTTGAGTTACCGTATTCCGTTAAAAATAATTCGTTTCATTTTACTCATTTTTTGAAAACTTTTACACTATAACTATGAAGTTGACAAAGATATTGTCCAAATAATAAAAAAATATATTTAAATATTCAACTATTTTAGAACATATTTTTATAATTTTTGATATATTGTAAACCTTGAATTTATTTAAATTTGTTTTTTATATTTTTCAAGTTTTGAAATTATCATGTAAGATATATCGTTAATACAGTTTTATATATCCGTTAATACAGTTTTATATATCTATCTACATATTTACTTTACTTATTTGTTTCCTTCATTTTGTAATATAATAGTGAAGTTGATATAAATAATCCCTTACCATTGATTTATTGTCATAGCTAATATAATAATGTTTAAAATAATTTATTTATAATATTAAAATTTTAAAAATATTTATTTCCCAATGTTGATTATTAAAAACGTAGTGAGGAGATGAATGTTTGATCTTTATTCTTTTACATGTAAGGAAAGGATTTCAGGATCGAACAATGTCGGCAGTTAAAATATGTAATATTACATTAAACGTTTACATAAATACTGAGCTAAAACACAAAGTTTTTTAAATGAAAAAGTTTATATTTTATTATTCATTATATGAATTATTGAAATAATTATGAACCACACAAATTTACAAAGTTTGTGTGGTTCATAATTTCACAAACTTCAAAACAATTGTACGGTGGATTTAAAAACGTGAATTAGGTAAATTTATAACATCATTCAACATAAGTCGAATAATTCACTTACAAAAATTGTGCTATAGTATCCATGTGAATAATTCTGAATAATTTTTCGAGATATTTTAAGCTATTGGGTACTCTTACAATAAATCTGCCACCAGAATCGGAGATTCTTGCGAATATCGCAC
The DNA here is from genome assembly GCF_000671375.1 of Centruroides sculpturatus. Taxonomy (NCBI): domain Eukaryota; kingdom Metazoa; phylum Arthropoda; class Arachnida; order Scorpiones; family Buthidae; genus Centruroides; species Centruroides sculpturatus. The sequence continues at coordinate 174,782 of NW_019385776.1, forward strand.
TCAAATATGACACTAGATTCAATGATATCATCCAAATTATCAGCAACACAAGTTGTACCAAAAGATATTCTTTCGATTTTCAATACAATCCAAATTCTTTATTTAATAAAATTATTTCTAAATCAGATAATTTTTAAATATGATCAGCACCAACGAAATTATTTGTACAGTAGAGCCTCGATTATCCGACCCAATTGGGGACTGGGGTTGGTCGGATAATTGAAAAGTCGGATAACCGAAAAGTATGAAAAAATCCATTAATAGTGTAGTATATTAGTATATCGCTATTAACCTACTTCGCGTTGAATTTTCATCGATGTTAAGCCTAACAAAAATTTTTTAAAATAATAATCGTCGCTATTGTATCGTTAAAAATTAGAAAATTAAGCCTCGTTTAAATACTGGCTCCCTTTCATGGTCGAATGAGTGTTGCCAGCTAAAACACGTAAAAATAATATTAAAGTAGCCTAGACATAGCCAAATATTGTAGCGCCACATCACTAGCGGACATTTGAAATTTGCCGACTAGGAAGGTCGGTTAACCGAGGTGGCGGTTAATCGAGGGTCGGATAATCGAGGCTCTACTGTATTCTTATCTCTCTATATTTAACAATACAGTGATACCTAAGGTTTCGTCGATAATCAGTACGAAAACAATCGGCGATATCCGAAACCGACGAAAACCGAGGAAATTATATTCATATAAATTAATGTAAATCCAATTAATTAACTCGATTTAGACATTCCAAAATTCATACTAAAAACACATTTTATAGAGAATATATATAGCGTTTATTGCTAAAAACAATACGAAATTAATATAAAATAAATATAAAAGACTAATGTAAAGAATAAATGAACATTTAACATGGCATTAGAAGGGCTGCTGCCTCTATAAATTTTCTTTGGTTTCGTGATGGAGTTTGTTTAGTAAAGTTACGGCAACGCAACACTTGGGCGATCTGTCTAGGGGTAATGCCTTTCGGGGATCTTTTTAAGGGTAACTGGCCCCTATTCAGGCGTTACAAACGTGGAAGAAACCCGAAAAACTCCACATAGCAAACCCGTTCTAGCGAGGCGCTAACCCATGACCGAACTCCCAGTGTTCAGAAAATGGAACCGATTGTTCACTAGTCGGCCTTCATAATGAAACTGAATAGAAAGCAAAGCAATGGAATTGTTTCGCTAGATGCGCAGGATAATACTCACACAACGAGAAACAACACCACTCCAAGCAGGAAAACGTGTAGGTCGTCATTTGTTTTCGCAAAATTAGCAACAAAATCATCTAGCAATATACTGTATATACCGTAATTTATAATTAACATACGAAAATAATAGTATTTAATAGATACTACAATATTTTTAATTAAAAATGTATGAATACAGATCTTCAGAAATTAGTACTCCATCTTTAAATTAGATACAATAAGCCCTGAGCGATTTTACTAGTAGCTTCTATAGATAACATTCCGTAAGATTTTGGGGCACAGGATTGTGAAAGCGTGGCAAAACGTTGCATAAAAATTTGATTGGTTCCATAAATATGCAAATATCTCGCGAATCGTTGAAGCTGAGGAATAATTTCATTTATTTAAATTTCTTCTGTTTCTGTTGAGACCAGTCCCAGACAATTATTTTAAATTTCGATTCCATGGTCAGAGGAGAACCCTTAACGTTTTTATAGTTTACTAGGATACTATTTCGGTACAAACGAAACATTTTAGAAAACAATCCAGTTGAAACGTAGAACAACCAAATGATTTGGTACAAACACTTAGAAGGACCACAGCACGAGCGTAATTAAACAATGTTCCCATTACCTTGCTTAATTGCAGTGTATTTCGTAAATTGGATAATTACACATCAAATAATAGAAAATAAATGTATGATTCTAAACTTAAACTCGTGCAACAAAATCTGCGATTTTTTTCGTTTCTCTTTGTCCTGTTTCTTCTACGGTAACATAACTAGGCAAAGCTGATGAATAATTTCTGGACTCAGTGAGATTCAAGAGATTTTCCAAGTTTCTGATTAGGAACAGGTTTAGGATGTTCTCGGCTGATGTTCTGAAATGTCGAGCAGAGACGATAAAGTTATTTTTTGCTCGTTACTTTAGAACATTTATTTTCTTCAATACTTCTCAAAATTTGTTATAACGGACTGGAACCATGCCGACTTTCCATTTTTTGTTAAATTTGTAATTAATTCTTAATTTTTTTTAATTGATGTTGTTCGTTTTAGTGTTTATTTGTACGTAATTCTAATGGGTTTTGTTTGTTGTCTGCTGTATTAGAGGACGGTACTTATTGATCTAGCGACATCGCCTGTAAATAATAAGTAAATAAAATAGATAAATAAATATACAATCAGCTCTTTTATATGAATCCGAAATCGATCTATCGTCGACTGTAAATTTTCTATAAAATTCCTTCCCTATTGACTTCGTTACAGTTTACCAATTACGTGGTAAATTAATTTCCTATACAATTGAGGTGTTGATTTATTTATTTGTTTAATAAATGAAGCTACTTTTTCTTCATCTCAACTCTTACATATTCAGTTTCTGTTTTGAGCAAAAAGCAGCCCTTACAAGCGCGCTACTTTTTGCTCAAAACAGAAACATCTTTTTCTTTTTTGGTGCATAAACTGTTTTCTGACAAATAGAAGTTAATTACTTAATATTTTTGCTCTGCTGTCACCTGACAAATCAGTGTTGTTTAGTAATTTCGGTATATTCTGATATTTTTTATTAAAACCCAGTGTTAACAAGATTTCTTGTGCCAATAATGGACACACAGTACTTACATTATTATTATTTATTATTTTTATTGTGTTTAAAGAGATGTTTTTTCCGCTCGGGCAACATCATCATGATATATCAAAATCAGCTAATTAATTACGAACAATATTTCTAGTGACGTAAATTCAGCAATAAGTTATTAAATTCAATTTATTCATAGATTAAACATATTTTTTCGGACAGCGAGAAGTAAACTTATATCTAAATTTGTAAACAATATGGTTAAATTCAACACAATCTTTAGTATTTTTACTATTTTCACTTTTGGTACGTTGAAAAATCAAAATTTTTTCAGAGTATTTCTATATTTAAAATTGCAAAATTTAATTTTATATTTAAAAAATATTTTTAACAGGGATGATCCTGACGTTGAAGATTGAAGCAACCTCATTCAAAGATAAAGTAAGTAAGCATAAATACAAATTAGATACTAGTTTATATATTTTGTATGTATGAAAATGTAACTCATGAATGTGTTTTCTTGTAAAATATATTCTGTGAATTTTATGTATATTTGTAAAAACCATTGCATTGAAAATATGTGTTAAGATCAACTCCTGATTTTAACACATATACACACAACGCCACAATCATTACTTGATAAACCTGAAAAGGTTTATCAGGAGATGATTGTGGCGTTATTTTTGAACGATCGCAAAGAAAACGGCTTACTAAAACACGGAAAACCATCTGTCATTTTTAAATTTCTTTAAGATTATTTATTACATATGTGACAGTATAAAATTTTAAAACTAGCTCTACAGATTGCAAGTGCTGTTCCGTATGAGATAATGTGTAAACGTTTTTGCCTGTTAACATGTGAAACGCAGTACAGAACGAAAACAACACGTTCCCAATAAAAAGAAAAACAAGTGCAGATATTGAACTAGAAAGTCGAGAAAATGCAATATGTTCTTTGGCCATATCTAAATTACGTTATTTAGCCCTGTTGTTCTAAACAATTTCAGTCATGTGCAAATGAGTGTATCAGAAAATCGAAACGTGTTTAATACAATGAATGGAAATAAAATGCGTGATTGTTATGATGAATGATAAGTACTACTATTTAATTGATTTTTTCGTGTTTTTATCAAAAAGCGGTAACCTGCAACGTCAATTTAGAATATTAAAGAATAAAAAAGTAATGACTCATTGATACTCTTCACACATAAAACGAGACCATAAGTCACCAAAAGTTGGACAAGCTTGTTGTATATTATCGAATTTTGTAGTAATTACTGAGAAAATGTATTACTGTATTTTGATTCTAAAATATATTTGAAACTATCATAATTTCGGTTATATTCTCAGATAAAACTTAATAATGTTTTTGATTTTAATTTTGCTTCAAAGATATAAAGGTTGACGTACGAATATTTTCATGTAAATCTTTAGAATTGATGTGATACAGTTATATACAACAAAATGACTTTAATTTACTTCTAGTAAATGAAATGAAATAGTTTATACTTTTCTGATTTTTTAAATGTTTTCAAACTTCAATTATTTCATATTTAGACACAATAATGTTTTTGAAAAGTTTTATTTTAATTTGGGGTGCACGCATCGATGGAGAGTGAGTGTTTATTCTCTGAAATGCAAGGCGTATTTTCTGAAAAATAAAATGATTTTCGTTAAAATTTTAAAATAGTTTGTGTGTTTTCTTCGAAATTAACATCTTAATAAAGGTAGTTAAATCATAAATTTAGTATTAGTCTATATTTCATGTCTACTTATATTATGTAGTTTTTTTTTTTTTTGGTTATGAATCCCTAACCTAGATCCAAATGTTTTCTGTATTAATGACTAGGCACAGATTAATTTTCTTCCTGAATTTCTAAAGCAGATTTTAGTGTTAGACGAAATAAGCGTGAGAAAATGCGATGTTGGTGCTCTATTAAATAAAAAAAAACAATACCAAGAACAAATTTTCATATGAGTACGAGAGCTCACTTTACAAATCTGAAGAGTCCTGTAATGAAAAATCTCAAGAACCACTAAAATCGATTAAGAAAAAATTTAAAATATGTTATATTATGATATAAAATAACAGTAATTTAGATATTGTAAATATAAACTATAATTTAAAATTTATAAAAATATTTATAACAGAATTCGTCCGGACAAATTTTAATGATATGATATATTGTAATTTTATATCGTGAAAATTTGCAATTTTATTACCAATTCTTATTACAAAACAATATTTATGTTAACTTTTAAATTAGTTTATAATAAGTGTGTGACTATGTTATTGGCTAAATTTAGAGATGTCTCTTTCAAATGAGAATACAGTGGTGCCTCATGCTTCAAACTTACTGTAATTTATTTCAGGAGATCGCTTCAACTCCGAGTTGTTCGAAGTCCGAAGCAATTATTCGCGTAAGAAATAATGGAAATCGAATTAATTCATTTCTTGACTTCGAACAGTACCCATTTAGATAAACTTAAAACTGCAAATAAACATTATTTAATGTAAAAATAACACAATTACTTGCTCTAATTAATCTGTACTGTTTTAGAATACATTAAGCATTTCTGTATGTTAAACAATGATTATAACACAAATTATTTTTTTTCAATTACAATACATACACAAACTATTAAAAATATTAAGTATATAGAAATATCCTTTTAGCGTGTGTTGAACGCCGAATAAATGTACTAAGTATTAGACGACATGTAGGTGATGTAGCAATGTCCTCCTTCTTACGTGTTAGTTATACACCTACAACGTCATAGTAGAGAGTTATTCACTCCGGATTGAACACTTACTATGTTTAAAACCTCATGATTAGTACGCATAGTAACACGTAAATAACATGTAATGAAACACGTGCATTAGTCAACTGTATTCTCATGAAATAAAGTTCGTTTCGTCGTGTTTAGTGCTCATATTTTTATTTTACACCGGGATAATTCACACAGCTAATGTTCAATCTCAAGTGAATCACCCTACACATTCTATAATTTCTTCTATTACAAGAAATAATTTCAAAATCGGTTTTCTCTCGATTTTTCAGAAACAGGATCATTTCGCCAACAGAAATATAATTAAAAGAGAGACTGTGGAGCACCTTGAAAGCTGGAAAAGATTACTTCGAGTTATCAAAGCTTTGAAACATTTCGAAAACGATTTGTTGAGTTGCAACGACGAGAAAGAAACAAGACTCGCTGATATTAATGAAGTTATTCAACTGATGGCAGACTTTAGTGGTACGGAAGGGATAACTGTTATTAAACCGAATTTTGCCAGAATGTTTCATTTTAAGTTATGTCCATTCGATCCTACCTTATTAAAACAAATACAATCGATGATTACAGAATTTGCTTATTATTCAGACTTTATGAAGAGAACGAAATTTTACGGTATGGATGCAGAAGATTTAGCTAAAATTGGTCTAGTNATTATTCAGACTTTATGAAGAGAACGAAATTTTACGGTATGGATGCAGAAGATTTAGCTAAAATTGGTCAAGTAAACAAATAAAATGTCCGAAAACTAAACTCATTTTGGATAACTTCGATTATGGATATTGCATTAAAGTTAAATATTTTTATTTAATACATAAAAATATAAATACGACTTTTTTACAAAGTTAAAACTTTGTATCTGTCCTTCTTTTTCGCCGTTTTCACCATCAGCAATCCTTTAAAAAGTTCATAAAATTACGGAGACGACCTTCCTTTTGAAGCTACTATCTCCACAAGAAAATGTAAAAATAGGTAAAGTGTCCTCTGGCCATGAATTTTATTATTTTTACTTAAAATGTATTATTGTGAACGTGGCAAGAACACCAGAGGACGCTTTACCTATTTTTACATTTTGTTGTGGAGGTAGTAGCCTCAAAAGGAAGGTCGTCTCCGTAATTTTATGAACTTTTTAATTTAAAGGATTGCTGATGGTAAAAACGGCGAAAAAAAAGGCAGACACAAAGTTTTAACTTTGTAAAAAAGTCGTATTTATATTTTTATGCATTAAAATCATCGCTCTCGTTACAAACTGTTAAAAATAAATCATAAAATGCTGACGTCCCAGCTGTAATTATGAGAAAATTGTATAAGATATGAAATAATAATGATTCCAATAAAACTATTTTTCGCAAGAAACTAAAACTTTTTTCGTAGTACAATTTATAAATATCTGAAAAGAAAACCACAACTAGCTAAAACCACTGAACGCCAATAACTGGTGGAGTTTTGTAAAGAGGTCTGACTACGTGAAATTTTCTGGAATTTTTTCACGTGGCTAATACTTAAATAGGTTCCAATGGTAATAAGTCTTTCCGGGAGGTACCCCACTTTTAGCAGATCGCCCAACAGTTGCTTTGCCTTATTTTATCAAATTAATCCAATCCAATTAAACCAGAATTTCTTCTAATTGTAGTCGAATTTATTTACTTAACCGTTGAGTTTTCTGAGTTTTATTCGCCTGCATAACACGTAAAATAAGAGCCAATTATCCATAGAAAGTATTATTAAGACGTATGTGTCAGTCGCCCGTTTTCCCTTGCTTCTCCCAAAAATCGAATTCGAATTTAAACAGAATTGAAATATAAAATGCAGATCGATAACAAATGTCACGAGAGATTATGAATAATTATGTTTCTTTATATATCAGAAAACAATTACATAAGTTGAATCAAATTATTTGCTTAACTCTCAACTGATGTTGTGAGGTGAAGTTACACTTTTTGTGTTGTAGGTCCAATGGATCCAGGTGTAACAAAACGCATAAAGCTAAATGCATATATGTGATGTTTTTTTTAAGTTTAATTATTACTTTTGAAAGTATGGCGCTCGACACGAAAAATTGCCTCCGTCAAGTTTTTACATTTCTGGACTCAGGACTTCTTGAAAGGCCGAG